>NC_064628.1:398542350-398845380 GCF_023864275.1 Schistocerca cancellata
CTGAAAGTATTTGTATGAAGTGTACCCATGTATTGAAGTGAAACATGGACGACAAATACTTTAGATAAGAAGAGAATAGAAGCTTTCGAAATGTAGACAGAAGAATGCTGAATATTAGATGGGTAGATCATGTAACTAATGAGGAGGTACTGAATAGAACTGGGGAGAAGAGGAGTTTGTGGCACAACTTGACTAGAAGAAGGGATCTGTTGGTAGGGCATGTTCTGAGGCATCAAGGGATCACCAATTTAGTACTGGATGGCAGCGTGGACGTTAAAAATCGTAGAGGGACACCATGAGATGAATACATTAAGCAGATTGAGAAGGATGTATGTTGCAGTACGTACTGGGAGAGCGGCATCAAACGAGTCTCTAGACTGAAGACCACAACAATGAACAACGTTTTCCTTGAATAACTCGAAAACCGCACACTCCAGCGAAAACGCATCGCAGTAAAAATTAAAACTGTATTAAATTTCCTACAAAAAGGGTCCTATTCACTTTTCCTCTCTAGAACTGAGGGTTTATGCGATGAGAGCGTGAGAATGAAAAACTCGCTCGATGCGCTTGCGCTGTAGCTTACGTAGTTTTTGTAGGCGAATTTGAGGTAGCATATTGAGGTAGCAAGTTGAGACGAACAGTTTGATACGGGACACTTGTGGTCTATCAAGTTGGGAAACTACCTCAAATTAGCCTACAAAAACTACGTAGACTACAGCGCATTCGCGTGGAGTGAGTTTTTCAACATTCTCACGCTCTCTTCGCACAAACCATTAGTTGTAGGGAAGAAATATGAATAGGACCTTTTTTTGTAGGAAATTGAATATTGTTTAATTTTGTACTGACACGTTTTTGGCTGGAGGGTGCGGTTTTCGAATTATGCAAGGAAAACGTACAAAAATATTAAATGTGTTCTATCTTGGAAACCATAGGCATACGTCCAGAACAAGGTTTCTGTTCAGAATCACTAATACTATCACCCCTCAAAGCACGTATTTTTCCTCCTGACTCACTCTGTATATAGGCATAAAATGGCCACATATATTTGGCAATATCCATCTTTATACAAATAGAATATGTCTGTGATATTGTGTGGGATGTCTGCTTAGTCCTAAGCTACATGGTGATGGCCTAAAAATCAGAAACCTGGTTCATAACAACATGCGAAAGAGATATTGTGGAACATTAATGCTGTGTATTTCAGTTTTTAATAGTCTATCTTTCTGCAAGTAAGGGCAGTATATTCTTAAGTGCTTATTTAAATGTTCCTGTTATCGCACAACAGGAGTCCGCGGTATCGCGCTGACTATTGAAACTCGCTACCTACACCCTGCTGTTGCACGTTGCACGAAACTGAAGACGTAAAAAGTACATTCAATGATACACGAAAGTTGCCGGTAGAAGCTAAAGCGTTCACTCAACACATGGGTACTTACACTAGACAATCTGCAGTTAATGAGAAAATTCAAAGGCTATGAAAATCTTGCACATGGTATTTGAAGGCGTTGCGGGCTGCATGATCCCAGCAACTGTATTGAGCGTAAACTGGTGGAAAGCCCATTTATCGTTCGATTACATGATTGTCAAACTAGTACGCTTCACAGTTTCCACACCACATCGACAAACACCGAGATTTCGAGGAGGGAAGCGCCAGAACATGGGAACGCGTGGGAGTTGTAGCTGAACAACAGTAAATGAAGTCGTGGTATATATTTGACAGCAGAAGTAAAGATTATCACAACAAAAGCATACATGATACAACATTAAAGAAATGTGGTGTACGTAAAACAGCGTGGATTGCAAACATCAGGAGAGAAAATTAAAGAGAAAATTTTTAAAATTCTGCGTTCGCAGTACTCAAATGGTTCAAATGGCTCTGAGCACTATGGGACTTAACTTCTGAGGTCATCAGTCCCCTAGAACTTAGAACTACTTAAACCTAACTAACCTAAGGACATCACACACATCCATGCCCGAGGCGGGATTCGATCCTGCGACCGTAGCGGTCGCGCGGGTCCAGACTGTAGCGCCTAGAACCGTTCACAGTACTGTCGAGAAACACATGCAACTGAGACTTGAAAGAGAAGCTGTACTCATTATACGGACGTTTACCTAAGAAATACATGGTTCTTTTACGGAGACTATTTTCTGTACACAGTAGTGCATCTACTGTACAGGCAACATGATACTTCTGAATGGACAAATACCACGGCATGTATGCAGCTATCGCACAGAAAGTAAGAACTGCTGATTTACTTTAAGAGTTAGACGCCTCTGAGCGTAGAGTGCAGAGTGTGCGTTTGTGGCGCGTCTTACCACACTCGTTTTAAGGCAGATATTGACGCGTAAATGTGAACTTGCACATCAGCATCTTTGTTTTTCTAGATGGTTCCGCTTTTTTGAAAAAGGTCATTATTAATAATTTTAGAAATTATTGTGTATAGTGATATTATGACACAAAATTAACATTTAGAAGTATAATACAAGTTTTGCCATTTGGTGTAGCCGACCGTTGTGACCGAGCGGTTCTAGGCGTTTCAGTCCGGAACCGCATTGCTGTCACGGTCGCAGGTTCGAATCCTGCTTCGGGCATGGATGTGTGTGATGTCCTTAGGTTAGTTATGTTTAAGTAGTTCTACGTCTAGGGGACTGATGACCACAGATGTTAAGTCCCATAGTGCTTAGAACCATTTGAACCATTTTTTTGCCGTGTGGTGTGCGGCGTGGCCGGTTACTCACTATGATCGCTAGCACTGACTGAAGCAAGCTGCAAAATTAATAGTGATGGGCTAAACTGCGATTTTCCGATATAAGTGATTTCTGTGAATGCTACTTTTCAGTATCTGTTATTCTTAACTGTGATTTGTCGCAGTTAAGAGTCGCAGTTAAGGAACATAGGTCGTGTATCCCTCCGCCACTGCTATTTCTGTGATTTCTGCTACTTCCGCGATTTCTGCTACTTCCGCGATTTCTGTGACTTCTGCTGCTTCTGTGACTTCTGCTGCTTCTGTGATTCCTGCGATTTCTGCGACTTACCACCGTATGAAAATGTTACATCTGTCAACACTGAAAATTGCATCTCAACAAACCTGTCATTGGCAAGTATGTTTTCCTTTTTTTCTTCCGTTGGCTTTAATTTTGTATTAAAGAAACAACTGTGAAAATATTAATAGTGTAATTAATATGTAAGTAGCCGTACAGTACCGTAATAGTTCGTATTTAGAAAATGAATTCTAACATATTGTTATGTTCACAGGTACCTGAACTACATTTCAGTCACTCAGTAAAGTGATAACTCAAAATATCATTGTCAACAGATCTGAAGAAATTGCCACTGCGTCTTTAGACCGTTTTCGTCAGACGAGAGGTTAGTTTCTAAGCGTTTCGATGGACTTAATTACTTCAGTGAGATCGTTCTTGCAAATGTGATATTCATTATAGCAAGTATTAGCAATCTACTCTGTCAATTATATTGCTAGTAATTAATGACAGCAAAAATTGTTTAATAATCCTTGTGTTTTTGCAGACACAGTTCTGACTCTGATTACTGGTTGCTGTACGTGTCTATCCACATCAAGGCTGTTTTTGAGAGAGACTCGTGAAGATTCAAGACAGCTCTTAGAGGATTTGCAGTTTAAAAGTGAAATAATTGTGAAATAAGTGTGTGAATGATTAAACTGTGTTTTATTGAAGTTGTTGTGCGATTTTAAAGGAATAATAAATGTCAAATACAGTGAGTGAATAATAAAAATGTCGTTTTCCACATGTTTAAGCCGTCCTATACTCATAATTTTCCGCCACTTACTTATTGGTAAACACTTGTTGTAGAGTGACATGCCGCCCTCCCCCTTCCTCCACAATCTTGGTGTGACACTGACCTGTAACATATCCCAAAGTCTACAATATGCATTTTGAGACTGTTGATATGAAAGTGGGAAGTACAGATCTTCCAGTTAAATCAGGAATAGCTTAAGTGCATTACTTGAAAGTAACACAGGAAAGGCTTACTTATGTAGGTGGTAGTAGTGTGTGAAGTTGCCATGTAGAACACCAGGCGTAAAACTTTTCTCCCGAGCCTTGAACTGTGTCGGAACAAAAGTGAGGCATTCATATGACTGTTTTCATTTCTCTACACTTACACAGATGTCTGAGTTCTGCTGTGTTAACATTGCAATGTCCTGTAGGCATGTGGAGTATTAACCAAAACTGTCATATTGGAAGCAGAATCAAACACATTTGTTACGTTACTTGATATTTTCAGGAGAAAAAGGCAATGTTGCTTCTTATTAATATAATACATTCAGAGTCACAGCAGTATTTGACCAACCATAACCGATGCTGAATGTGCATGTCGTCATATAATATGAAGGGCTTATTTCAATAGTGGTACAAGTCCATTACCTCCACTTTTCTGTCTATAATGCTTCTGAAATTAGTGATCCAAACAAACATAAATAAAGGTTCATCTCTAGCAAGAAGCCATATGCTTGAATATTTCTGGTATCTCAAATGCAGATTTGTCAGCGCTCATTTAACTTTACGACTCTGTATCTCAAAATGAACAAAAATGGACTTGTACCACTATTGAAATAAGCCCTTCATATGCACACACAGCACATCGATCTGGTGAGGCACAAGGCTCTCATAACGAAGTACGTACGTCGGTCAACAGATGACACCAAAAGTATGTTAACTGCGCTTTTTAGTTGCGACTCTTAGTTGCGATTTGTCACAGAAATCGCAGTTTGACTCGGTAAGCGAATAGCGTAGTATGAACTTCGCTCAACAGATGGCAGTGCTAACTGCGCTTTCTAGTTGCTACTTGCGACTTGTCACGGAAATCGCAGTTAGACTCGATACCGTACCGCAGAGATGGACGTAGTACGAACTTTGGCCAACAGATGCCACTGTTAACCGCGCTTTTTAGTTGCTACTTGCGACTCTTAGTTGCGACTTGTCACTGAAATCGCAGAAAGCAGTGCTAAATTCGACCAATAGATGGCTCACGTCTTTGAATATGAAATACTACTTGCGACTGCTAACTGTGACTGAAATCGCAGTTAGATTCTGTAAAGTTGCTACTGTGATATCTGTGACTTCTCAGTCACTGTGATTTCTAACAGATACGCGATTTCCTGCCCACCACTAAAAATTAATGTCCACCTACCTCAGTATAGCGTTCGTTCACCGTTCTTTGCTTTGCATTCGTAGGTACTATGTAGGCGATGTTAAGCAGCATTGAAGAAAACCAACATCCATACTTAAAGAGTGCATAGTCCGTGTAATTCAGGTAACAAAATAAATCGGCAAATCTCTAGTAATAACGGGCATAAGGCTTATCGATACTAATGTTGTTTATTGTCTTTTAGCTAGAATGTCAACAAGCCCACATTTACATCGATAGCACATCCACTACCAGTTCATGCAGCTTATGTCACACGCAAGACGGCCAGAAATGTGTTAAGTCCAACCCGAAATATTATGAGATTAATACAGCCAATACTCTGCTACGAAATGAGTTTCACACTAGGTCCTTTTCAGTGGATTCTTCAAATGAAGATGCTCGCCAAAAATGTTCTGTAAATGCATACCCAACACGCCACGCAGAATTCTTTACAAAGGCCGATAGTTTCACATGCGGTTTTCTCTACAACAAACACTCCAAAATCTCCCAAACTTCACAGAACTGTCGGTAATTGCATCTGCTTGCACAGTGAAACAAACTGAACGTGGTCTAACAGTCTTTTCTTCATTTTACAAATACTTTTTTCGGACACGTCTAACATGATTTCCTCGTCCGGCAGCTAGTCCATGACTGACTGAATACCGTTGCTTTCTGGGCATATAACTCATCCCAATGCGCGGGAAAGAGTTTACTCTCATTGGTTGATCAAAGCGAACAGAACAGCCAATCAGATTAATCTTTCATGATCATATTCGCTCTCAAACTGCTTCACTTCAATCAACATTCGCAGATGCATCTACGTCATTTCATGCTGCAAGTATTAACATGTTCCACGGAACCAAACGAAATGAAAACTAAGAGAAAACTATGCTTGAAATATACTTTAGAACTGATTATCCTCTTACTCCTTTCTGGCTGCCTTATTACAAAAGCAAACGCTCGTAGAAATACGTCACATATCAGTTAGGGGGATTCACAGTTTTTTCATGACATCCTGGTGGCGTAACATTTGCTAGTTATGTAAGATGTAATACAATATAAAATTGAAATTTGTCGTACGTCCCACAGACAGACTCACACTCACTCTCATTTACTCTCACCCTAACACAAAATATAAATATTAACTTTTAAACCGTTATTACCATTACGAATGAAAGAAATTATCGAAAGTCTATAACTGAAAATCTTTAAAATTTAAATCAGCACACTAAGAGTGCTATTACTGTTTTCAGATAACTAAAGGAATGTAAACTGTTACTATTACTATCTGAATTTATTTTCTTAAGTGTCGTTAAGTGCTTTTTAATAGGTTTTTTTATATCTCTGAAACTATTATAGGTAGCGGTATCAAATTTCAACACAAAGCTCGACTGAATAACGAAAGGTCATGAACCAAATTTGGAATAAAGCAGCTAATATTTAACGTAGTTATTTAGTTTCTTATGTGAGGTGAATGAATGATTTTAGTACGCGCCACAGTGAGCATTCTCACGGTCTGCTTTAGGCCGGTATTACACTATCAAATTTCTTTGTCCAATATCTTTGTCTAATATCTTTGTCAAAGATATTTGATAGTGTGATAGGGACTTTGTCAAATGTCGTCCAATATTTGATCAAATCTAGGGCCTCGCTGTATATTTGATCAAAGAAACCGCTTGTCTTCTGTTCACTGCAATGTAACATGTTACCACATGGAGCGCTAGCATCGCTGCAGCGTACTGTCGTCTGTAGTGTTTTTATAACCATTGTCGGTAAATACAATTGGTGTGTGCCGACAACTACAAAATTAATAGAGATGTCTGAAGCTGATGAGGCGCTTTACAACGTGAGGCACCCTGAATACAAAAATAGATTAAGAAGATTGGAGACCTAACCTGATCTAACCTAACCTAACCTAACGTAACCCTCTCCTGTAGCAAGGAATGGGAGTGTTATAGTGAGCCTGTCTTCTGAAGATGTGAATATTGTGCTTTGTGATATGAGGATACACTTCATTGAGCACATACAGAAATGTATGCTCATCCATTCTTAAGTACTTGATGTACGACTTGACGTCTTCCACTGCAAGCTCACGTAACAAGTTTTGTTGAATGCTTTTATCGTGTCGTCGTAAAACCCACGGCTTCACCCAGATTAGATTAGTTTTTCGTTCCATAGATCCGTGCTGAGGACAGCCTCGTGGATGTGGAACATGTCAGATTTTCTTTAAGCTGAAATAACAATACTAATAGTATGAATAAATACAATACATCATTTGTTTCTATTAAAAATTTCGCCAATGGAGTAGAAGGAGTTGGCCAGTTTAAATTTTTTATGTTTCCTGGCAAATTATTGAAGATGAGTGTTCCTGAGTAGTGGACCCCTTTTTAAACTAAAGTAAGTTGGTTGGTTTGTGGGATTAAAGGGACCAGACTGCGATGGTCATTGGTCCCTTTTTCCAAATACTAAAAACACCCACAGAGAATAAAAACGAGTAACAGAATAGATCACAGACGCTTTTAAGTCCTTGTGCAGATCATTTTTGTTCCTGGTATTGTATGTATGAACTGAGTTGTTTGTTGGAAAAAGAGATATATTATTTACGACAAATTTCATTAAGAAGTAAATATACTGAGAGGCAGTAGTTAGTATACCCAGTTCTTTGAAGAGGTTTCTGCAGGAGGTCCGTGAATTTACTCCACAAATAATACGTATTACACGCTTTTGGACCTTGAAAACTTGTTTGACTTCAAAATTTATCCCAAAATATTATCCCATATGACATTATGGAATGAAAGTATGCAAGCTTTTTCATTTTTATGTTTCCTATGTCTGCTAACACTCGAATTGCAAATACAGATTTGTTAAGGCCTTTCCGCAGTTCTGTGGTGTGCTCCTCCCAATTGAATTTATTATGAAGTTGTAATCCCACGACTTTTAAGACTGTCAACCTCGTATGTATGGTTCCAATTTTTCCCCCACTTCTTTTCCGCATGTGCACACAATGCAATTGGAGTACGTAGAACTGCTGCGGTTAGTAACAAGTTGTTGTCAGCCATCTTGAACTTTGACGAAAAATTTGATGACAGTGTAATACCCCCTCTAGCGCTACGTCAAAGATCTTTGTCAAATATATTGGACGGAATATTGGATCACATCTTTGATCAAATCTTTGACAAAGAAATTTGATAGTGTAATACCGGCCTTAGCGACTAGTCGGGCTATGACGCATACGTCAGGCCACATGCCGGCCGCCACCGAACGCTACTATACTATACCGCAGGCTCCCAAAACTGCTTGCCTTAATGTAACAAAACGTACTGCAAAAATCGCGTAATAGCAGTGACGTTAAAAGTGTATATGTGATATCTTCCATCACGTGAATGAAATGTCGGCATTTTGAAACATTTTAGCGTTAAGCGATAATTGTTGCAAGTTTTATAGTCTGAGAGAATTGTCATGATGTAGTCAACAATGCTGCATTCGTGATAGCGATCCAGCGAGGTGACGTGTGCTGTGAGTCAATCCAGAGTTGTTTGTTCAAATAGCGCTGAGGAAAGTTGGCGCTAGGTTCAAAAATGGATCAAATGGCTCTGAGCACTATGGGACTCAACTGCTGTGGTTATAAGTCCCCTAGAACTTAGAACTACTTAAACCTAACTAACCTAAGGACATCACACACATCCATGCCCGAGGCAGGATTCGAACCTGCGACCGTAGCGGTCGTGCGGTTCCAGACTGTAGCGCCTTTAACCGCTGGGCCACTCCGGCCGGCGTTGGCGCTAGGTGTTGAGGTTAAATAGTGGTACTGGCCACCAGCAGGGCGACGCTAGAATCAGAATAGAAGAGTCGCCTTTATCCAGGAAGAAGTTGTTCCAAATATTCGTCATCTGTTCGCCATTTCTGAGGCACACAAAGACGTTTAGTATTAACTCACGATTGCCGTGAATTTGTAGAACCATTTCAATAAAATCAATTCTCAAAAGCATTTCACACTGGAAGGAAATGCACAATAAACCGTTTAGCTGAAGTTAATCATCCTTACTTTCGTATCATACCTGATCATTCAAAGTTAGACTCTTACTTACGCATTTTATAAGATACGTCATTCAAAGCGACACGTCTAGGAAGTATTTTTCTGTTATACGTATGTGCCATAAACATACAGCCTCAAATTTCATATTAATGCAAGTTGGTGGTGGTGGCGGCGGTGGGGCTGGGGGGGAAGGGGGTGATAGGGGCAAGGGGAGGATTATATTTCCCCATTCCATCAGCCAGTAAACTAACTGGCTATAACGAAACTTCTTTCAGCCACCCATTCTTTCTCTGTCCCGAGGACCCAACGCTGGTGAAGGAAGATAGGTGTGCCACAGCTAGATGGATTATTTGTTCGTATGAAACGAGCCCATTGTTTAAATCGGCTATCGCTATTTATCGTGGGTTATCGCTCCTCGAGTGTCAAATGTCTACTAAACTTTCGAATCAATCCCCACCATAAGAAGGTATTGTAGTGAAAATACAACTAATTTGTGCACCAGGTTGCTTCTTATCGGAAAACCATAAAACATTACTGATTTAGGATCTCTTTGTACATCATTAAAACCCTTCCTTCTTTTCCTTCCTTCCTTCCTTGATACCTTCCAACCCACATCCTTTCCTCCCTCCACTTACTTTTCCCACCACATTTTTAACTCTCGCTTCCTTCCTACTAACTCTCCTCTCTCTCTTCCTTTCTACCATTTCCTTCCCTATTCCTCACTTCGTCGCTCCATGCTCTCCTATCTACTATACTCTGTCCCTGTCCCCCACTTTCTAAATCCTTCCTTGTTTATTCTCTCCAGGTTTTAGTTCCTCCCACATTCCAATTTCTTGCAGTCCACTTCACCCCCCCCCCCGCCCCCGCCCCACACCGAACCCAGGGTTATTGCGCGGCTCGGCCCCCGGTGGACCCCCCAGGGAACGTCTCACACGAGACGAGTGTAACCCCTATGTTTGCGTGGCAGGGTAATGGTGGTGTACGCGTACATGGAGAACTTGTTTGCGCAGCAATCGCCGACATAGTGTAACTGAGGCGGAATAAGGGGAACCAGCCCGCATTCGCCGAGGCAGATGGAAAACCGTCTAAAAACCATCCACAGACTGACCGGTTCACCGGGCCTCGACACATATCCGCCGCGCGGATTCGTGCCGGGGACCAGGCGCTCCTTCCCGCCCGGAAGGCCGTGCGTTAGACCGCACGGCCAACCGGGCGGGCCCTAGTGAGATGATAGCCTACTTTTGGCTTGTACATATTCTTGTATCCAAGTTGGCCGACGCGAAACATGAGGGAGTGTACTGCCTACAGGAAAATTAAAGAGACCTTTGGAGAAGAGAGAGCCACTTGCATGAATATCAAGAGCTCAGATGGAAACCCAGTTCTAAACAAAGAGGGGAAAGCAGAAAGGTGGAAGGAGTATATAGAGGGTCTATACAAGGGCGATGTACTTGAGGACAATATTATGGAAATGGAAGAGGATGTAGATGAAGATGAAATGGGAGATACGATACTGCGTGAAGAGTTTGACAGAGCACTGAAAGACCTGAGTCGAAACAAGGCCCCGGAGTAGACAATATTCCATTGGAACTACTGACGGCCTTGGGAGAGCCAGTCCTGACAAAACTCTACCATCTGGTGAGCAAGATGTATGAAACAGGCGAAATACCCTCAGACTTCAAGAAGAATATAATAATTCCAATCCCAAAGAAAGCAGGTGTTTACAGATGTGAAAATTACCGAACAATCAGTTTAATAAGCCACAGCTGCAAAATACTGACACGAATTCTTTACAGACGAATGGAAAAACTAGTAGAAGCCGACCTCGGGGAAGATCAGTTTGGATTCCGTAGAAATACTGGAACACGTGAGGCAATACTGACCTTACGACTTATCTTAGAACAAAGATTAAGGAAAGGCAAACCTGCGTTTCTAGCATTTGTAGACTTAGAGAAAGCTTTTGACAATGTTGATTGGAATAATCTCTTTCAAATTCTAAAGTTGGCAGGGGTAAAATACAGGGAGCGAAAGGCTATTTACAATTTGTACAGAAACCAGATGGCAGTTATAAGAGTTGAGGGACATGAAAGGGAAGCAGTGGTTGGGAAGGGAGTGAGACAGGGTTGCAGCCTCTCCCCAATGTTATTTAATCTGTATATTGAGCAAGCAGTAAAGGAAACAAAAGAAAAATTCGGAGGAGGTATTAAAATCCATGGAGAAGAAATAAAAACTTTCAGGTTCGCCGATGACATTGTAATTCTGTCAGAGACAGCAAAGGACTTGGAAGGACAGTTGAACGGAATGGATGGTGTCTTGAAGGGAGGATATAAGATGAACATCAACAAAAGCAAAACGAGGATAATGGAATGTAGTCGAATTAAGTCGGGTGATGTTGAGGGTATTAGATTAGGAAATGAGACACTTAAAGTAGTAAAAGAGTTTTGCTATTTGGGGAGCAAAATAACTGATGATGGTCGAAGTAGAGAGGATATATAATGTAGACTGGCAATGGCAAGGAAAGCATTTCTGAAGAAGAGAAATTTGTTAACATCGAGTATAGATTTAAGTGTCAGGAAGTCATTTCTGAAAGTATTTGTATGGAGTGTAGCCATGTATGGAAGTGAAACATGGACAGTAAATAGTTTGGACAAGAAGAGAATAGAAGCTTTCGAAATGTGGTGCTACAGAAGAATGCTGAAGATTAGATGGGTAGATCACATAACTAATGAGGAAGTATTGAATAGGATTGGGGAGAAGAGAAGTTTGTGGCACAACTTGACCATAAGAAGGGATCGGTTGGTAGGACATGTTCTGAGGCATCAAGGGATCACCAATTTAGTAATGGAGGGCAGCGTGGAGGGTAAAAATCGTAGGGGGAGACCAAGAGATGAATACACTAAGCAGATTCAGAGGGATGTAGGTTGCAGTAGGTACTGGGAGATGAAGAAGCTTGCACAGGATAGAGTAGCATGGAGAGCTGCATCAAACCAGTCTCAGGACTGAAGACCACAACAACAACAACTATCCTCAAAGTCATTGCTGAATAACATGGGCCACAAGACAACACTACAGTGCCCGTAGACGACTCTCCATGTAGGATCAGGTGCTGCGACACTTGCAAACCTGATTACAGATCCAACAGAAACGAATTCTCTTCAGAATATGGTGATGTAGCACTGAATCAAATTCTTTTCGACTAACTGGAAGCCCGAGTCTGTCTCTTCTCCTCTGCCCGTGGCACTGAGGACATGGTGTTTGAGTAGCGGTAGTTGGATTCTGTTCCGTCGAAGTCGTCAAACCCACGTGAATTTCGACAAAGTTATTTCTTTGTGAAGGGACGAGTTGAGTTTCGCTTGGTGGATATTTAGTGATGTCCAGGGAGAAAGCTTTTTGTTCCATGTACATCACAATGTTCGAATAGTGAATATGGCCTACTTGCTACAAAGTGTTACCTAATCGCGTAATGTAAACGTATATTTCCTCATCTCAACTCTGGAAGAAAGGCGGGAGAACACTGTGTGCCACGGACCAGTACATTGCGAGAACAGACGCGAGAGGACTTCATGGTTGGCTGTGACGTTGTGGTCGGTCAGAGACGGAAATATCTCCTGGAGGTACAAGACGGAGCAGGGACGGATGCAATCTTACACCCGGCGTCCAGTTTCTGCAAAGCGTATCTCTCTCTCTGTCTCTCTCTCTCTCTCTCTTTCTGCGGATTTACGCCGGGCGGCGTCGGATTTCTCGTAATGCCGAAGCGCATTAGGAGCAAACTGAGATAATACATCAGCAGAGGGAGCGGAGAAGGCACGACTCGGAAGGCTGGCGGAGGAAGAAAAGGTACGCGACGCTACTGCGGGACGGAATATTCTTCTGCTGCACCATATCGTGGGTTTTACTGCCTGTACTAAAACATTGTTAAACTCGGTTAAAGCAAAAAAAAAAAAAAAAAAAAAAAAAGCTATATTCAAATGAAAATAAAGTAATATGCTTAGATGTGTTTAATGCAGGTTTAAACACAGACACACACACACACACACACACTCGTACACATACACACAAAGTAAAAAAAAAGTTTTCCTATTTTCTTAAAATTTTAACTAAAAATAGAGAAAGATGCTCGAACGGAAATGATTAAGAGACTGTGGCACATAGAGGAGAAAATTGCCTATACTCTACCGGCTCCTAATTTGTACCACTGCTGTAAGATTCTTATCTCTTGTACTATCTGACATATAGTCACTCCAAGGAGCCATACTGTCAGCTATTAGTTCGTCTGTTGAGAAGCAGATCTCTGGAGAAAGCGTTGATTTTCCTGCAGTTTTCATCTTACTTTTGTGTAGGCATTGAAGAGATATATTATTGTGAGGTAAGTGCTAACATTAGGATATTTTTATGGCTGAATATACATTATGTGATCAAAAGTATTCGGACACATGGCTGAAAATAACTTACAAGTTCGTCGCGTTCCTCCATCGCTAATGCTGGAATTCAGTATGCTGTTGGCCCACCCTTATCCTTGATGACAGCTTCCACTCTCGCAGGCATACGTTCAATCAGGTGCTGAAAGGTTTCTTGGGGAATGGCAGCCCATTCTTCACGGAGTGCTGCACTGAGGAGAGGTATCGATGTCGGTCGGTGAGGCCTGGCACGATATCGGCGTTCCACAACGTCCCAAAGGTGTTCTATAGGATTCAGGTCACGATTCTGCGCAGGCCAGTCCAGTAAAAGGATGTTATTGTCGTGTAACCACTCCGCCACAGGCCGTGCATTATGAACAGGTGCTCGATCGTATTGAAAGATACAATCGCCAAGCCCGAACTGCTCCTCAACAGTGGGAAGCACGAAGGTGCTTAAAACATCAATACAGGCCTGTGCTGTGATAGTGCCATGCAAAACAACAAGGGGTCCAAGCTCCCTCCATGCTAAACACCACCACACCATAACACCACCGCCTCCGAATTTTACTGTTGGTTCAAAAGTGGTTCAAATGGCTCTGAGCACTATGCGACTTAACTTCTGAGGTCATACGTCGCCTAGAACTTAGAACTAATTAAACCTAACTAACCTAAGGACATCACACACATCAATGCCCGAGGCAGGATTCGAACCTGCGACCGTAGCGGTCACGCGGTTCCAGACTGAAGCGCCTTAACCGCACGGCCACACCGGCCGGCTTTACTGTTGGCACTAAACACATAGGCAGATGGCATTCACTGTGTATTCTCCATACCCACTCACTGCCATCGGATCGCCACATTGTGTACCGTGAATCGTCACTCCACACGACGTTTCTCCACTGTTCAATTGTCCAATGTTTACGCTACTTATACCAAGCGAGGCGTCATCTGGCATTTGCCGGCCGCTCGACCATGAAATACAAGTTTTCTCACCTCCCGCCTAATTTTCATAGTTCTTGCAAAGGATCCTGATGCAGTTTGGAATTCCTGTGTGATGGTCTGGATATATGTCTGCCTATTACACATTACGATCCTTTTCGACTGTCGGCGGTCTCTGTCAGTCAACAGACGAGATCGGCCTGCACGCTTTTGTGCTGTACGTGTCCCTTCAAGTTTCCACTTCACTATCACAATGGAAACAGTGGACCTAGGGATGTTTAGGAGTGTGGAAATCTTGCGCACAGACGTGTGACACAAGTGACACCCAATCACCTGACCACGTTCGAAGTCCATGAGTTCCGCGGAGCGCCCCATTCTGCTCTCTCACGATGTCTAATGACTACTGAGGTCACTGATATGGAGTACATGGCTGGAGGTGGCAGCAAAATGCACCTAATATGAAAAATGTATGCTTTTGGGGTTGTTCGGATACTTTCGATTACATGGTGTACCTGACATAAACTTAAATTTCAGATATTCCTAAAGCTGTATTCATTGTGAGTCGATTGTTGGTAACTTACAAAGAGAAATTGGTAACGTTGCCTACGCTGTACCGCTCCAAGTTTCCGATACTCTACCGCCACAAATTGAGAAACTTGGTCCTGTAGTGAGTTTAAAAATGCGCTTAGCATTACTAGCGCATTATAATGTTTAGAAAGGATGTGGTGAATTTTCTAAAGCGTTCTTTATCCCAAAATAGTCAACGGCCATGCTGCAGTGGTAACACGGGTTTGCGTCATGTCACCGACGTTAAGCGCCGTCGGACTTGGCTAGCACTTGGATGAGTGACCATCCGTGCGCCGGCCGAGTGGCCGAGCGGTTCTAGGCGCTTCAGTCTGGAACCGCGCGACCGCTACGGTCGCAGGTTCGAATCCTACCTCGGGCATGGATGTATGTGATGTCCTTAGGTTACTTAGGTTTAAGTAATTCTAAGTTCTAGGGGACTGATGACCTCAGAAGTTAAGTCCCATAGTGCTCAGAGCCATTTGAACAATTTTCTGCCGTGCGCTTGTGAGGCCAATTGAGGAGCTATCCGACTGAGAAGTAGCGGCTCCGGTCACGAAAATAAACAATGGCAGGGGGAGCTGTGTGCTGACTCCATGCCCCACCATATCCACATACAGTGACATCGATCGTCTGAGGATGACACGGCGGTCGGTCGGTACCACTGGACCTTCCGAGGTCTTTTCAGACGGAGTTTAGTTTAGTTTATCCTAAGTTAATAATTGAACGATTATTTTGTGTTACTATATGGCAACAGAAAGGTGATAAAGTTGATATGGTAAGTGGAGCACAGGTGAACAGCATTTAGTTGTAACAGTGTATCTAAATGGGAGTCATGGACGAAATGAATGTGTACGCACATATAATGTGCCTGTATGCTGAACATGACAATAAAAATGCAAACGCGTAAGAAAAAATTCTTTGCCGCAATAGAATGTTTTGCAACGACGATGAAAACGAATTGGAGGAGGATATTCTTGCACTTGGAGAGATGATGATCTGTTTATGCATTTCCGACGTAAGAAAACTTACTTTCGACATTGCAGAACGAAATGCATTGCCCGATAATTTCAATGTAGAAGAAGCCATGGGAGGCAAAAAATGGGTGAAAGGTGTCCATCTAGCAAATATCACCGAATCTGAGCGAAATGATGAAAACTCCAAGTAAAAGTTGAAGGACTATCCCAGGATCTTTCGAAGAAGAAAAAAGTGTGTATACAGTTTGTGCGGCACAGCGTGACTCCTGCGCAAAAGCGACAACGTGCCATCGCCTGCCATGAACTGATTGAAATATAAAACGCAGACAATACTTTTCTAGACGAAATCATCACTGACGATGAGGCTTGGTGTTGTGAATACCTACCCAGCACAAAACGACAAAGTGCAGCTACTCACGTAAAGAGACATAACCTAGATTAAAGCCAATCTGACAAACTAGTCGAATAAAATCCTGAAAAAGGACATTTATGAAAGTTTCACATGGTTGTTTGACAGTTCTGGACAAGTGGAAGGAGACCATGTAGAACACCTGAGGCATTACAATCACCTTCTTAACAGTGCTCTATTTTTTATTAATCGAGACTCGAAATGTTTTGGACTGACTACGTATATGGCTAATCGACCACCACACAAGAAAACGATGAGGGCCTTGCTCTGCAACACACTGAAAACTCCAGCCTAAGATCGTAAGTTGGAGTCTGGACATTGGAGAAAATTCTAATAGCTTTCTAGCATTTGTTCCATCGTCAGCTAAACAAGAGAACAGGTCCCTACTTACAGTACTCGCTGCCCTTAATTCTCAACATAGAGTGCATCCAACAAAAACGTGACTTACAGTGAGTTGTACGCCACATGGGTGACAGATTTTGGGGATCTTACTGCTTGAGCAAGAAACTCTGCACTAGTGGACAGTGCCCTACTTGCAGGCATGTCAAGGTTGCTTCACCCAATCAGTATGAGTGGAATGATGTACACCTTGGCTGGATAGCTGGCTTTGTTGAGCACAACTTATTGTCCCTCTTGCCTTGCCAGGCATATATTCCCCCACCAGTATTCTGCATGCTACCACACAGTCTCTGGTAGAAGGTACATAGCTTATCAATATCCATCCCTCTTCCATTCCATTTGTTGATGGTATCTGCTAACGGACACTGTGGACTACTTCTCTGCATGAGCCGGTTTGTCTTACCTTAGCATCGAGGTCACTGTCTGATATATATGTTTTAGGGAATAGTAAGCCACTTTGTCTCTAGCAATTTAGTCTGTAAGGCCCTTGGAATGAAGGAATGCCTAAAGAGAAAAAATGTATCCAAGGCACTAATTGAGAAAGCGAAGTGCACTACAGAAGATACATCAGCTCTGTTTGAATAGGAAATCGAGAGAGCGAATGGGCTGAGATCAAACCTGGAGTCCAGGGAGTGCCTTGCGCCCACTGTTCTTCATCACTGTGATGGACGATATCATGAAAAGGATAAAGATGCAGTGTAGACCTTGTGCAGACAACTTGTAATTCGTGGTACGTTTTTCTTCCTGCCCCATCCAATCAACCGTTATAGCGCTGCTCCCGCAATAATACCCGGCGAGAGGGAGCAGTTGGTAGCGTTTATAGTGCAACTAGCACCATTCCGAGCTTTGGCGGAGGTGGTGCGAGACTGAAAGGAGTCAGTCACCTTCTCGGTGATCAGAATGACCACACCTCCAGAAAGCGAGTGGTGTAACCATTGGATAGTGTCACTGGTGATCAACACGGGGCAGTGTCCAAGTTGGGGGCAGCGGCAAATGTTATTGAAGTGGGCTGCCCTTGGAGGTGCAGAGAGTGGAGCAGGAGATGCGTTGACAACAAGGAGAGCCTCCACGAATAGCTATGGTCCAGCAGCTGACGAATCGTTACGAGACCCTAGTCCAGAACTTGGGGGTTGGCCCAACTTGTCTCAGCACAGCAGGCTGAAGGCAACCCAGTGGCCGCAGTTGCAGCTGCGGTATCAGGGGGAATGGCGGTTAGTCGGTGGGCAGCCAATAACGCGAACCATTCTCCAGAACTGGTGCGCCGAAGAACTGAGACTGGGACTTCACTAACGTCAGCACAAGTCCAGGCTAAGGTGTGTGGATACAAACAACCCAGGACGGCTATTGGTGTCTTTTCCCTGGCGAGAAGAGGGCTATTCCAGAAGAGGTGCAGTCAGGGGTTTTCAGATTAGAAGAGGAACACTTACAGGTTGCTTTTCTGAGTGACAGTGGTATTTTGGTCGGTTGTCGGCAGTGAATGATGCAAGTTAGCGTACAGTGAATGGCACAGGCTGTGCGTTGAGTGTGATGAATTAATAGTAATATTTCACATAGAATGCCCATGAGCGTGATGTGTTGAGGTTATTGAGTTTGTGGGCAGTTTGGGTGTGCAATTGTTTTCCTGAACCGAGTGTCGTATTAACTCTATTATTTTATTGTATATGCCACTGTACAGAGTATTGTAATTGATACATTCTCGTACATTGTGGGTCGATAATAGCGTTGCTTTAGTGAGTAGCTGGTGACGGGAGTGGAAGAAGATCTAGATTTAGTTGAGTGCTAATGCAAGGAAGCCCAACGAGGACAGAGGACTGTTTTCTGATATGTTACTATTTGACAGTTGTCAAGAGGGATACACTTGTACAGAAAAGAATCAAGGACAGAATAATGAAGGTGCACAGATAGGCCTCTTACCACGACAGGTATAATGGTCTCATAGTTACGTTAGATTCCATAAGTCATCCAGGACACATGCTCAAGATGATAAATTTGTTCTTGAGGAGAAGAGATCCGTCGTCATAAACGGCATACATTGCAGCAGCATAAAACCAGTGTTGGCATGGTCTGGATCTGGGATCCGTGCTGTGCTTTAAGTACACCAGCGACATAACCAAGCACATGGGAGGAGAAACCGCCCTGTACTTCGATGACACTCCGCTGTTCAAGCACGGCCACAACCTCAGCTACATTATTTAGCACCTCCGGAGGAATCTGGATACAATCAATCCACCATCCACTGTCTGGAAGGCGGAAGTCAATCAAGCCAAGCAATTTTGTATCCCATGTTGCTCAAGTACTCCATCTGTTGACTCATGATTAATACAGCATATTCGATTTTGTGTATATCATTCAAAAATCTTGGACTTACCAGTGCTATATCGGTGTACTATCAGGACCACTTTTACCTTTGCACATCGTATTGCCCACATGACACGGGAAACGACGTCATCAATGACAGATGACTGATGGTGGGAAACGTGAAGCTAAAAGATGTTCGAAGGTGAGAAATGTAAAAATAAATGATAGCACTGGCAGAAAATTTGTAAATATGCAAGACAGTGGATCGTGGGAAATTTTAAATAATGCAAGATGACATTGGTAGAAAAAAAAATTTCATTAAAATGAAACAACCAATGACAGTGCAGTATCTTTTACAAGTCACTAAATACAGCCCTCCCTCATCACGTTCAAAAGTATTTGATTACTTATTAAAATTACATAACCAAACACTTACACACACACACACACACACACACACACACACACACACACCTGAATTTAACATTGTGTCGAAAAGTATTCCAACAATTTTTCCAACGTAAAAAAGAGATATGTACGCATTTAGCATTGTGTCTCATCAGTAAATTTCATCTCCTTGTTTGTCATATACTAAAGAAGGGGAAAGTTGAGAAAAACTAAAAAAATACTCTGCTAATAAATTTTATTATTAAAAGGCTACATTCCAAAGAAAAGTTACCTGCATGTTTTAGTTAAGAAAAGGGATATTCAGTTTTAGTTATACAATGTTTTAGCATTCAGTGCTTTATATTTTTCATACATTCAAATTTTTATGTATTTTCACACAGAGAGATGCACAGTAAAAAATACTCTAGATATAAAAAAGAATGCGATTGTACAGTGCTTTACATTTAATATTTTTATTGATTTTTCACTATTTCCAACGAACGGCTTACATCATAGACACTATAATTCTGCCTATATGTTCAATGCTCCTGGCTATTCATTGTGCTATACCTCATGCAATAACTACACGAACTGTTTCCAAATCTTTCGAATTCGTGAAAAGAACCCTTCGTGGATGTCTTTCAACTCATAGACTGTTATACGCAACTTCCCATTCCGAAACTGAGCTTTTCACTTTGTTATTTTCGACAGCCACTGTAAACTTGAAGCACCAGTCGATGCTTCCTGATATTCCTCTTCGAAAGGTATTATTTCATTATCATGTGAATGACTGCCTACCGCTTTCAAAGCCAGAAGGAAATCTCTGCCAATAATTCGGATCATTCCAATGGATATAGTCGATATCTGATGTGGATTTCTTGGCAACCATCTTCCAGTTGTGAATGTCATCTTCGTCATCATAATCAGCCTCTCTTCTATTTCATCGTCATCCTGCTTCTTCTTTTCTCCAATGTCTCTACCTTCTGTTTTCATAAATACATTGTTTCCTTTGAGTTTAGCATCCTCACCTTTTTGTCTTGATCTGTCTTCTCCTTTTACACTAGGTGACCTTCTTTAATCAGTCTCTGAGGAACGGCTCTGATGGGAAGTTGAACTGTTTTCTTCTTGCGTCATACCTTCTCCTTTAAAAAACCCTGGTAGTTTTTGTCCAACATTAGGCACAGCTGGATTAAGGTCCAAAATTACATTTGCTCCCGTGCCAAAATGTAGGTTATATTGATGCACCAATTTTTTCTGATGTAGGCTTAACAATACGCATGTATTTATAGCCTCTGTTAGAATTCACTTGTCTGTTGGAGAGGTATTTTGCTTATGAGCATTGATAGAATTTTGAGAATTTAACCATAATTGTGAAGATCGCGTGTTGTGTAACTCTTTGTTTGATGTTTAATTTTAAGCAGTAGATTATATAATCCTATATCGGGTGTATTACATCGCGAATTACTCAATAGTCTCCATCGACATCTACTGGTGAATTACCAATCAGCCACATTTGCTATCGGTTCAAACCTGATTTTGTATAGAAGATCACGCATTTTGGCTATTAGCTTACCCTTTGTCTCTGCTATAATTTTCTTTCGTGACCCTTCAATGTCATCATCATCATCATCGTAATCATTTTAACCGCCTTCCACGTTGGACTCATTTTCTTTTTCTCCTTCTGCTTCTCCAATAACTTCACTTTCTGCTTTCATAAACACATTGTTTGTTTTGGTTTCATCTTCTTCGTGTTGGTCTGTGTTGTTTCAGAACAGCTTTCCCCTTCTCTTCAGCGGTTGAGAAATAGCTTAAATGCATTTTACAGTACAATGTCAACTTCAGCTTGCCTTTTTCGCAACGACGTCGCTTTCCAGTAGACATTTCTAAGAAATTTCGACACCTGACTTTTACGACTGATGTTTCTTCCAATGGAATTGAGAGGCATGTTAACAACTGCAGTGCTCTGTCAACATCTGATCCATCATAAGCATATGTGTCAATTTGTACCACTGCTCACATGTAGCTGATGATGTCAAATATAACCATAGTTATCAAAATTCAAATCGTGTCATTTCCACAGACCGTTTAAAAAAAAAAAAAGATTGTCAGAATTTCATTCACGCAGACTGTTTTAAGATATGGAACATGTAAGACACAGACCGTTTAAGAAGACTGGAACTTGTCGGAACACACAGGCTGTTTCAGAAAGCGAAACAGGTTGGAACACACAAACCGCATTCAGTTCTGACCCGTCCTGTTCCAGAGCGTTACGATCCGATTTGTTTTTTAGTGCTGGGTCTGAATGAAATCCATTGCGGAGAATTTCAGCTACTGGAACGTCAGCTTCTGTGATGGTCTACTATTGGACGAGAAAGATAAAGTGTTTAAGTCATAAATGAAGTCATTAAATCATACAAATCTGACAGATTTATTAGTGTCTGCTGGGAGTATCTGTCAAGGATCATTACATGACCCTTGTATACCGCTGTTTGTTTACGTTTTGTGCTAACAGTTAAACTATAAAATTACCAACATCTATTTTTTTCATATTTCTTTATTGGTAACTGCAGTGGTGAAACTCATAATACGTCAAAGGAGAGAACATTAATTACTTGTGTAAGTACCGGAAAGATATAATTATTGTTATTAAATTATTAAGAGGAGCTTTATGTGGTCACAAATACTGAATGTGGGATTAATACCTTAGGGGTAATGTACGTGACTGCATGATTATATATTTGCAAGGCGAATGCTGTTTAGATAAATTTGGGAGTCAATCCGCTGAATGCATATACATTTAGAGCAAATTTCAATTGGAGAAAGGAATTGAATATGACAGTGCAAGTCATTTCCTATGGATTTTATGGATCTCCGAGCAATAGTACTTACTTGAAACTAGTTGCAGTAGGAAAGAGTACTACAGTACTAGTACCTATGACGTGGAAAATGATTATATGCGAATAAGATTTCATTTTGCCTATGATTTAAGATTAAAAAAAGTCTCAGAAACCGAAAAAAGGAAGGATATAATCCTTGAAAACAAAATATTCCGAAATGTGATAAATCGCAGATATCATGCATGTCATCGTTTCAAATTCATTTTCGAGAGCGCTTTCACTTTAACACATTAGGAAGCTAATGTCACAAAATAAAGATTTACTGATATGGGAACACAGAAATAGTAAAAAGTGATGTGCAAAACGCAAAAAAGTAACAGTCTTTCCATATGCTGTAACATAAAAAATACGTTACATTTAAGTTCATGGTCAACTGATTTTTGGTAGTTTTCTGGCATTGCTATCTTTCCATATATGATAGGTGCACAACATGAAGGAAATGTTTGGTTATATGCGGACACCAGGTTCTGTAGTCTGGATGGCCAATGAATACTCGTACAATCAGACATCTACAAAAAGGTAATACATGTATAAGGTTGTTTACACCATCTACACCTCGTAATAAAGATGCACATCATTTTGTATAGCTGTGGTACTCAGTTATATACAATGAGTTCTTGATAAAAACGAGTAGTTTTGAGTGCTGTTGCGCTCTGATAAGATACTGACACATAGTAATGTTTAGTAGCATTGTGCTACGTCAGTGTATTGTCCTCATCACAGTCTTTTGTACTATTGTTGATAAGTCTGTAGATGCATTGAATCTGGGGCGGAGGTCTGAATTATTGTTGCATAAAGAAGACGCACCAGCCTGTCAGAGCAGCGACCAGTGAGACCATGTCAGTTTAGCGTCCTCTAGTGGCGAGGATGCGTGGCGGCCCCATCGAAGACCGAGAACGATGGAAGAGCCGTCTCTAGCGTAGCTGCGATCAACGCGCACCACTCTGGGTGTGGTCGACGGAAATGCTGCCATACCGCAGTAAACATTGATTACATCTTAGGTAGACACAGGGAGTATGGTAAAGAATAAGCAAAAAACTTTCCCAGTAACACGAGTCTGTATAACGAGCTGTTTGTGAGGTGACGGTTGGCTGGCTGATATGGTGGAGGGCACCATACAGCGAGGTCATTAGTCCCCAGGTAACTGTGAATACCTGGTTAGGAGCTGACACCAGCTTAATAATGCATTAGGAACACCAACTGGTGACTTTGTAATAAGGTATGCTCACCAGTCAGTATCATCGTGGCACTATACTAATTCCACATGTGCGTATTTTCAGGAGTGCATTCGGCAGCGACTTAGTTTTTATGGAGGACAGTCTGTGACAGTATCGAAGCTCAGAGCTGAAGGAGCTCTTGGACAGAGAGAATATTCTGCAAATGGACCATCCTGCCCGTTCACCCAGCTTAAATTCCATCGGGTGTGTGTGGGCTCTGTTGGGGAGACGTATCACAGCATGTCTATATGCACGAACAATTACACAGGCCAACGAAAAATTTCTTTTTGAAAACTTTTTTTACTTTGGTAGCTGATCTTTAGAGATTTTTATGAGCTGAATCCAAACTTAACCTTAGTTTTCTTGTATCACCCATAGTTTTCCAGCAATATGCTTTTTAGTACGTACTATAAAAATCCTATGCTATATGGTAAAGGGGGAAATTAATGAAACGCTTTGTTACAACATACGCATGGTTTGTATTTACAATAAGCTACTTAAAACAATGATATGTGTTAATAGAGGTTTCACTTGTCAGCTGGAATTGGTTTGTATTTGCTTTCTCTTTTTTCTTTGAAATTTCTTGTGTAGCTTTTTCTATTATGAATAGCTTGCTGAATTTCTGGGTGAAGTGACCAACAGTAGTCCCCCATCATGTTGATGTTCCAGCGGCCTTGGTAACGTTTTTCTAGGTTTGGATGAATCAATAAAAAGCCTCCAGTCTTCCTTTTTGTATTCAATACCAAACTCATTCATCAGACAGAATGTCTGAGCAGTACACTAAATCACCTTCTGGTTGGAAAAAATTGGGAAATTGCTGCTCTCTCTTTCTATACATGTTAATGCTGGTTTTCAACCGCCAATAAGTTCTTTTCTTTTAATCTAGAGCCAAGCAATTTAGCTTTTTCTTTCGTTAAGCCCATATCCCTAACCAAACGTTAAGCTCGGTCTCAGTAAACAATTTGGGCTCTAGACTTTCTGTATTACAATGGAATTCATCATCATCTGGTTCATCTAAATCACATTGTACATCAGAAAATACTTCTGTTGGAATAGAATTTGAATCATCTGGTGGTTCAGGAACCGGAAAATTTACACCATGCCCTACTGGTCGGATGGCGGACGGAAGGTTAGGGTAGCATATTACCTTCTTGTTTTTCGAATTATGACCAGTAATATCAACACTGAAAAAGAAGCAATTATCGGAATGATTTCTTGGCTCCCTCCACATCATAGGAACAGCAAATCGAAAGGCTTTTTTCTCCTTTTTGGACCATTTTCTCAGATCTACAACACACACCTAACATACCTTATGCGGCGTTCAAGATTTGTCTTGATCACCAAGTTTAGATCCAAAGTATTATAGATAAAACTTTTTCACGAAGACTGTAATGCTGATTTGGTGTTTTTTTAATCACTAATTCACCACAAATATAACAAAAACTGTCAGTAGAGTTTTTACAACCACGATTAGACATTGTACTGAGAACATGGTCAGGAAATGGGAAAGTGAGGTTAGGTTGACAGTAAACAAAACACCATTTGTTAATACAAAAATAGAATCGACCTCTTTTTGCCAGCAAATGGTTTTCAGCAGTGCTACCAACGTCATCTATATTCATTACACCTCCTTTTTAAATTATTATAACTATATAAAAGCTGTTAAATTCTTTAAGAAATCGCTTAATTGAATAAATTTAACTGTAAAATATGAAGAAAAGGTGGGTGATACGGCTTTTTAAGTATCATATTTGGATTTCCCACCCTATAATACAAAAAAATAAGGTATTTTCAGGAAAAAAGTTTTTCCATCATTGGCCTCTGATTATCGAATGGTTGTCAACAATGCTGTAGGAGTAATGAAACGCCCTACCACTAGAACTTTTTATCAACATTGTGGCCAGTGTGGGAGCATCTTGCAGACCATGTATTGACATGCAATTGTCTTTGAATAAAGGTGTCATTTCTGTCTGTCTCATAGAGTATTTCTTTCGGCTACCTTCTGTGTTATAGTGCACCAGTTCATTCTATGTATACAAACTAAAACTAAACTCCGTCCCAACAGCCCTCAGAAGGGTCAATGGTGCCAACCGACAGCCATGTCTTCCTTTGACTACAGGCATCCCTGAATACGTATATTGAGGGGCATGTGGTCACCACACTGCTCTCCCAGTCATTGTCAGTTCTCATGACTGGGGCCGCAACTTCTCAATCAAGTAGCTCCTCAATTGGCCTCACAAGGCGTAAATGCACCCTGTTTGCCAAAAGAACTCGGCGGATTGGACGGTTACCCATCCATGTGATAGCCAAGCCCGACAGCGCTTAACTTCGGTGATCTGACGGGGACTGGTATCATCACTGTGGCAAGGCTGTTGGCTCTTTCCATGTATGGTCCAAGTTTAACCGAACTGTATTACTTGGCAGCGACACATCATGGGAAAGCTACATTCGTCCTTAAGTTTTCCTCACCAGTGCATAAATCGACGTCAGTGATATACTTCAGTAATGAAACGGATTCTTCTGTTTCCTTTAATCTGTCTTGGTGTTACTTATGTAACTTTCTTTAGATACAGATCTTTCGACAATCCAGCTGTTGTATGTGATTGTTAAATATGGAGGTATTACACCAACATGGATCGGGGAAGATTAGTTTTGATTTCATAGAAATGTTGGAACACATGAGGCAATACTGACCATACGACTTATCTTAGAAGATAGATTAAGGAAAGACAAACCTACGTTCTAGCATTTTTAGACTCAGAGAAAGCTTTTGACAATGTTGACTGGAATACACTCTTTCAAATTCTGAAGGTGGAAGGAGTCAAATAGATGGAGTGAAAGGCTATTTACAATTTGTACAGAAACCAGGTGGCAATTATAAGAGTAGAGGGGCATGAAAGGGAAGCAGTGGTCGAGAAGGGAGTGAGACAGGGTTGTAGCCTATCCCCGATGTTATTCCATCTGTATATTGAGCAAGCAGTAAAGGAAACGAATGAAAAATTTGGAGTAGGACTTGAAATCCATGGAGAAGAAATAAAAACTTTTAAGTTTGCCAGTGACATAGTAATTCTGTCAGAGACAGCAAAGAACCTGGAAGAGCAGTTGAACGGAATGGACAGTGTCTTGAAATGAGGATATAAGAAGACCATCAACAAAAGCTAAACGAGGATAATGGAATGTGTAAGTAGGCTGTTTAGGTTTTCTTATTGGTAACGCCACGTAGCGCTCTGTATGAAAATCACTGGCTGTGCTGTGTGCAGTCTGTGGCTAGTTTGCATTGTTGTCTGCCATTGTAGTGTTTGGCAGCTGGATGTTAACAGCGCGTAGCGTTGCGCAGTTGGAGGTGAGCCGCCAGCAGTGGTGGATGTGGGGAGAGAAATGGCGGAGTTTTGAAATTTGTAAGACTGGATGTCATGAACTGCTATGTATATTATGATTTTTCAACACTATTAAGGTAAATACATTGTTTGTTCTCTATCAAAATCTTTCATCTGCTAACTATGCCTATCAGTAGTTAGTGCCTTCGGTAGTTTGAATCTTTTATTTAGCTGGCAGTAGTGGCGCTCGCTGTATTGCAGTAGTTCGAGTAACGAAGATTTTTGTGAGGTAAGTGATTTGTGAAAGGTATAGGTTAATGTTAGTCAGGGACATTCTTTGTAGCGATTACTGAAAGTCAGATTGCGTTGCGCTAAAAATATTGTGTGTCAGTTTAAGCACAGTCATGTATAATTGTTCAAAGGGGACGTTTCAAATGTAGTCGAATTAAATCAGGTGATGCTGAAGGAATGAGATTAGGAAATGAGACACTTAAAGTAGTAGATGAGGTTTGCTATTTAGGGAGCAAAATAACTGATGATGGTCGAAGTAGAGAGGATATGAAATGTAGACTGGCAATGGCAAGGAAAGCGTTTCTGAAGAAGAGAAATTTGTTAACACCTAGTATAGACTTAAAGGTCAGGAATTCTTTTCTGAAAATATTTGTATGGAGTGTAGCCATGTATGGATGTGAAACATGGACGATGAATAGTTTAAAGAAGAGAATAAAAGCTTTCGAAATGTGGTGCTATAGAAGAATACTGAAGATCAGATGGGTAGATTACGTAACTAATGAGAAGGTACTGAATAAAATTGGGGAGAAGAGGAATTTGTGGCACAACTCGACTAGAAGAAGGAACCTTTGGTAGGACATGTTCTGAGGTATTAAGGGATCACCAAGTTGGTATTGTAGGGCAGCGTGGAGGGTAATAATCGTAGAGGGAGACCAAGGGATGAATACACTGAGCAGATTCAGAAGGATGCAGGTTGCAGTAGGTACTGGGAGATGAAGAAGCTTGCACAGGATAGAATAGCATGGAGAGGTGCATCAAACCAGTCTCTGGACTGAAGACCACAACAACAACAACAGTTTAATCCAAAATAAAGCTAATTGGTGTATAATCTGGACCAAGAGTCTTATTAAGTGGTATAAGTTGATCCGATACACCGAGGGTATGTTCTTCTAAGTTATTGATGTTGACAGGAGTTCTTTATTCGAATTCTGTAATACTTACTGCGTCTTCTTTGGTGAAGGAATTTCGGATAATACCCTTTAGTGGCATTGTCATCAGTAACATTACCATTGTTATCGAGCAGTGACGGTATTGATAACGTCTTGTCGCTGGTGTGCTTTGCATATCATGGGAATCCATTTGGATATTCTGTTAGATTTCGAGACGCGGTTTAGTCCTGGAAACTACTGAGAGCATCTCACATTGGAGTCTGTGGTAAATTTCGTGCTTTCGTGAAAGATTACCGGTGTTGGAGATCTCACCAGATGGCGGAGTCTTCGTTCAAGTGTCTGCCAGCTAAGATTGTTCAGTGCCCCTGTGACACTCTCTCGCCAGTTCCATGTGTCCTGGTAAAACGACCTGATGTGTGTGCCACACACATCAACATCATTGAAGACAGCACAAGCACCTTGTATGCAGTCTCATTTGTAGAAAGGCATCAGTTCCCCATTCTGCCACCGATGAATTCTTCTCTGACATAAGGTTTTCCTATAGCTGAGCCTATATGGTAGTACCGTTCTCTCATCTCAAGGTATTTGTATGACATGGCTGAAAGTAGTTGCGAATCATCAATCCTGTAGTCAAAGGATTCCATGATTTTATGTTTCGTGATGAGCAGGTCTTTGTACTTCTTTACGTAAGTGCTGGTTGTTAGTCTCGCCAACAGGCTGATGTGTTATGGGTGTGTAATCAGACATCACTGTATTTCTTGGCAGTCATAATGTCGTAGCACATAACTGAATAATCTGCAAAAACTACGTGTCACTGAGGTATAATATGATCAACGCTTGTAGTACACTGACCTGAGCACAGCACACTACTTCAGTGTCTGTAGATGGCTCTTCGTCCATTATTTTAATTATGTTGCATTCTATGTGTCACGAAATTTTCGGTGCACATTCAATGCTGGTTTGATGTGGCATAGGATTGCTATTTGTTATAAGGTGTCAGAGTGCTGCTGCATTAAAAACGTTTCCAAAATCTAATGACATCGATTCTATTCTTCTATCCATGATACTGAGCATTTCATCTATTAGAGGTCTGCATCAATGTTTGTGACATGTCTGGGCTTTAACTCAACTAAATATACTCGTACTACTCAATCTGTACACTACACAAGCCACTTAAACACAGGGATGAGGGGTAGATATTTAAAAACTGCATGCCTAAGCCCTACGCACCTGGTTTCGCTGTGGTTGTCTTCTTCTTACTCCCAGTGCAAGGTAAATATTTGGTCCTGCAATGTTAATTAACTGTGGCAGATTATGGAGATACACAATGAGATTCAAATGTAATTAGTAAGATCCACATATATTCTGATAACCAGCGCTTTAAATTTTGGGCTGCACTCTTGGCCTTGATGCACATGGGCAACTTTCATGATGACAGGATCCCTGGAATGACCTCGAAATTGGGTTCAAGGTTATCTAGTTTCCCTGCTGACTCTCTACTGTAGATGGTCCGCAATACAGTTCATACACAATGAGATTCAAATGTAACTAGTAAGATCCACATATATTCTGATAACCAGCGCTTTAAATTTTTGGCTGCACTCTTGGCCTTGACGCACATGGGCAACTTTCATGATGACAGGATCCCTGGAATGACCTCGAAATTGGGTTCAAGGTTATCTGGTTTCCCTGCTGACTTTCTACTGTAGATGGTCCGCAATACAGTTCATGTAGTTCATATTGTCATGGTGCCTTCGATCACTACTACAGGTGCCTTGGAAGTGCAGGTGAATATCTCTCATAGCACAATATTATCCCCATCGACCTGGGACCACAGCGCAGTGTACGTTCTGAGCAGCCGTTCATCTGGATGATGGCATATCTGGACACAAACGTCGGTCTGGCGTAACAAAAAATGTGATTCATCCAACCAGGCAATACGTTTCCTTTGATTCACTGCCCAATCTCGGTGATCCCCTTGAGCCGTGGCGCGGCTCTCGGGTGCAAGACACTATCGATGACTCCTCTGGTTGAGGTTGGCACTATGTGCGATCGCGAGCGCCTCCTGTCGGAGCAGGTCCTAACGAGGGAGTGAGTGCGAGTAACGAGAGTCTGGGGCGGACAGCAGGGGAGAACTGACATTGCGGCCGCACTCTGAGGCGACAAGAGAAGAGTTGTTGTGCACGGCCGAGAAGGGAGAATTGAGCAAGGCGCCAGTCAGCATCGCTTTCAGGGGGACAGAGTTGCGGCAGTCCAGTGAGCAGACACCAGCTCCGGGAGCAGTACTCCGGTGTGTGGACGTGACGTGGGTCGTATTTAGTTTCTTGGTACGCATCTGCTGCTCCCTTTATGCCCACGTGTGTTGTTCTGTCCGTATGTGCATTAAACAGGTTACGCTCCAGCTGGAACAGTGGCTTGTGCTTTACGTTCATGCACCCCGACTCATTTGTTTTGCTGCAGGCAGCTGTAATTTCAGAGAATTTTTTTTCGTCGCGATTGTCTTAGCCCTGTGATGCCTAGTATCCGAGAACAAGACAGCTAACGTGTGACCTGTTTTGGGTTTTGGAGTTGTAACGCCGGAAATGCATATCTTCTCATTTCCATCTATTGTACTATAATTTTTTTTCCTTGTTTTGTTACCTCAAGATATGACATTTCTGTCTCTTTATATATTGTAATTGTTTTACTGTTTGTATATATATATTTATGCATTTATGTCGATGTATAATTGGTTTGTTTCGTAAATATTATTTGTATTTTTACGCTGGGTCTTGCCTAGGGAAAACTGCTATCGAACGATTACATCGATAGGTCGTGTGAAGAATCAAAGTGTTTAGGATCTTTGGTAGTGTTAACTCTGCCGTGTGGAGCGCGGGCTGAGCAGAGAGGGTCTGGCTGGGGTGGTGCAGTGGAGCAGGTGTGTTGTGTGACACTCCCGCGAGTTGCGGCGCTTTCGGGGTTTGGCAGAATGTAATTGCACTCGACTTGCGATGATAGTTTCTGACATGGTGTCGCGGACGGGAAGCATTAGCTGGCGCACATCAAGAGCCCGTTTCGTCTGGTGACCGTGTCGAGAAGAAGGCGCGCCAACATCCAGCTTCAGCAACAGCGACGGCCGACAATGAGTGACTGTCGCTACCTCCTCTATCGACGGCTTCGAACCTTCAAGCAGCCATCAAGGAAGACTGGAAGCACGTAAAGTTTTAGAACTGTATGGCAGACCTCAGCTTTTCAAACTTTTAAAATTGTTGCATCACAAAATTACAGCAACTTAGCATGAACGTTTGTTGCTCATTGTCCCAATTGCATTACCAAGCAGGGTCCCTTTCTTTTCCGGAATGAACCCGAGTGTCGTTGAAATTCAAACGCCAGCAACATTCAATTTCACTGCTTTAATTTCAAAGTTCAGTTAAGATATTCATAGCTGGCTACAATATTTCGATTACACAAGCACAAATTAAGAGTGCGCGTTTTGTTACCATATTTTAGCTTACCTGTGACTGCAGCTCAGCTTGGTATGTACTAAATTTTACTACTGTTAATTGTTCAGGATCATTTAATTCAAGTTCAAAGTTAAATCCCTTATTTCTAAATTGCGTAGATTCAAGTAGCTTTTGAAATGATTGTTGAGGTAGTCCAAGACTAACCATATTTTACTGAATTTCGATGTGCTTCAGAAAGAAAGCTCACTATTAAGTTCAGTCACTAAATTAACTTTCGATTTTCCTGTTTTATTAATTCTTTTGCTAAATTAAGTCAGAGTGTAGCGAAATTTATTACTTCTGACAAAATTTCAGTTTTCACACTGCACGTGCCAACCTTCAGTTGCCACGCTTCTAGTGCTAATTATATGTGTAATAATCTTTCTTTTTTCAGTTACTATAGTAATTGTCCTTAGGACTGGTGACTGTAATTTCCCCCAAATCTCAAATATCTAATTACCGCTAGTTAATTGTTAACGTAACGGCCGCACATTTACTTACTTTATTAACTTTACTCCTTTTCAAAATTAATTTCCACCTGTTTCATTTGCATTTTTCCTTTCATTTAGATGTAACCCTTTCCTCCCTCTTTACCGACAGATTAACTTTGGTGACGATTGTTTTTCCCAAATTTCCATTAGGTACACGCAGTTTAATTTTTCACTGTCATTGAGGTCGATAAGTGAGGGGGAGGTTACAGAGTCCTGTTTGGGCAACCTAGTTATCGTGCACACAAATGTATTGCTGCCGAGTGAGGTTATCCCTAATCTTGTGAAACTGAGCTTTCAGTGGCTGGCTCGTCTGCAAATTGGTTAATTTAACCTTTGTGGTGTGTTTTTTTGCTTTCAATGGTGAATTTCTTGCCATTCATTTGTGTATGTTTCGCCGTTAATGATAACTGTAAGATAACAAGGTCTTAAAGGGCTTGCGTATCGTGACTGTATTTTGGCTACTGTTTAATTTGATTTCTTGTTTATCGGTCTGGTGAAAACTTATGCCAAGTTTACTAATTTCCGCCTGTGGTCCGGAAGTTGGTTTAAGGTAAATCTTTACTGGACCTAACTGTTAACTGATCTTGCGTTGAACTAATGCCATTATTAAATCGTTTCTTGTGTGCTATAGATTGTATTGCCATAGACTAGGAGACAGGGCACATTCTGTGGTCGAGGGGTAGGCACGGTTACTGCTTTGCGCGTGGCGTCTTGTCGCTCGCTAACATTTCCCACGTTAGTACGGGCGGCGTGAGATTTGTTTGCTCGCGGTTGTATGGCCGCTAGTCAGCTGTGCCTGCTCCCGCTTCAGGGTGTGCCGTGTTTCGTAAGGCGTACGCCGACTTTCAGTCACTGTTACTCCTGTGTTGTCGGTCGCTTACCGAAACGTTAGTCTGTTTTAGCACGGTGGCCACTGGGCCGTGACGATGTCGGTTGATGACCAGCGTTGGGGCGATCGTCCGCTCTGAGTGGCTTCGGTCGCTTGGAATTGGCAGTTACCTTCTGATTAAACAGATCAAATTTGTTTATTTGCAGTAAATTCCTAAGTAGTTTGTGAGAAAAGTTGTAACTGAGCTTTTCATGATTTTACACAATTCAAGTATTTTGGTGAGGCATTTTCCTATCTGTTTTATTTAAATGAGAATTCTTTATTGGGGTTATTCTCCTGTTGAAGCTTAACATAAAATTTGTAACTTAGCTTTCATGATTTTAATTTAAGCATTCTTGTAAAGCAGTTCTTTATCTACGTTTTATTGATTGGTAATTCTTTATTGGTGTTATTCACTGGTTGAAGGTTAACATATGTTTGTAACCAAGTTTATGTCCTTGCTTAATTGAGATTTAAGATCCTTTATTGCTGGAAGATCATCAAAGCTTGGGTGCTTGTAACTGTGAATACTGTTTATGTTGTGGGCTACCCTTCCACTTCCACAGCCAAGCTGTCCTATCTACCAGTACACCTCTGTGCACTACAATCGTAATGTCATTGGATCAACATAGCAACACGCAGGAACTGCTTTCTGCGAAGCTCCATGTTAAACAGTGTCGACTGAACACCGTGCTCGGAAACACCTGTGCCTGCACAAGCGATGTTATCTGTCGTCAGATGTGGCACAGATGGCTGCCAGTCCTGCTTTGTAGAGCGGGAAAGCCTCCGTCCCCACATTCTGTGACTTGGCGATGAAGTCCAACACCACGGTTTCACCAACCTTCGACCACTTTCCAGTGATTCTCACGGCAGTAGCAGGCCAACAGCCGACTAGCTCAGCAGTTTTCGAGATGCTTGTTCCCAGGCGTTGGGCTACAGCATTCTTTGTCGAAGTCGCTAATACTAGTGGAATTCCCCACGTGCAGTATTATCTGTGGAATGATTCCCCACGTCGCCAGATATTACTTTGGTGCATAAGTTCGTAGCATTTTTGTTTTGCATATTGGTATCCTGGTTGCTATGGGTTTATTTTTCGATTTCATTTTTATTTATAGTTCACTGTTGCTATTTGGGTTTGCATATTGTCATTTAATCATTTGGAGATAGTGAATGGAGCTGTGTAAGCTAGAGAGTGGAGTGTCGTGTGGAGAAATCGGAACATTTCCTACGAATTCCTCTGAGTCCAGCAGAGGAGTGATGGCAGCGGAAGCAGCCAGAAACATTCGCGCCCTGTATGGGGATAGCGCCATTGGACAGAGCATGGCAAGAAAATGGTTTACTCGTTTTAAAGAGAATCGTTTTGACTTTAGCGATTCTCCACGTTCAGGTAGACTTTCTGGGCTTGATGAAGATCGTTTAAACACATCAATGCACAACGATCCACGCCAGTGTGCTCGATAACTATCAAAAGTGATGAACTGTGATCATTCCCCACCATCGTGCTACATTGACGTTCAATGTGAAGGATCAAAAATCGAATTATTTGCAAGGCATGCTCTAAGCCAGAATTACAAAAATCAGCAGGTGGCCATACGGGAATCTCTATTTGCTCGTCATCAACTGACTCTTGAACAACACTGACTATTCCTATCCTATAACATTACTGATGACGAGAAATAACTGTATGCTAAGATAAGGGAAACAAAGGAATGGTTGAGCCCAAGCAAAGTAGCAACTTCCCGTACAAAGTCTTGCGCGTATACACAAAAGATAATGTTATGAATCTGGTGAAACAGAGACGGCGTGGTCTACTAGGACTTTTTCCCTCGGAGTGTAATCATCACTACTGACATTTATTGTCAGCAACTGAAACGTCTTGCTGAACAGAGTGCAATTCAAGAACGATCAGGAAGACTGCGTAATGTGATGCTACTCCACGATTACTCCCGCGCGCATTTGGCTAGACTGAAAAAAAAATCATTACACAGGAGCTCGGTTGGAAAGTCATTCGGCACCCACCTTATTCACCTCTCAGATTTTCACCTTTTCCTCTCTCTATCGAAAAATCTTCAACAAACTTCGTTTCGGGATGAAAATGCTCTCCGAACATGGCTCGACGAATTCTTCGCCTGAGAACCGTGTGATTTCTACTGTCGCGAAATCAAGGTACTTGAGCGGTGCAGACCGTTGGAAATAGTGAATGAGAATATATTACTGACGAATACAGTCTCTGTTATGTGTATCTGTTGTGTTTATTAAATTTATTGAAAAACGCTACAAACTTATTAACAACTCCAATACTTAATATGCCCACAACGCCAGCAGCTGGAGCTCCGTATCATGGTGGGCAGCGGCCACAGTATTTTTACCTCTGCAGTGCATTTTCGACTTCTGTTTGTGTGTGTGTGTGTGTGTGTGTGTGTGTGTGTGCGGAATGAGTCGAGAAAGTTAGATCCTACCTTTCTGTTACAGGCTGTAAATTTTCAGCTGGAACAATTCCATTACAGTGGAGAAAGTGTAGCGCACTTTTAGCCTCATTACTCCGCGAACACAGGAACTATCTTTGTTTCTGAACTCCATTCGCAACTATAGAAAAAAAAGGTCTTTCAATTACTCGGCTGGAACTGGTCGGCTGAGTACGGTGGTTTTTCACGAGCGGACGTCTCAACAAAAGTTTTATTGTTATTGACCGTTCGGTTTCGGCGAGCCGTTTGATGTTTTTTCTGGCTGCTGCAAGCGAGAGAACAAGCGGAGGTCATAAATCTCTGTTCGAAATGGAATGTCGTCATAAAAGCGAGAAATCCCGAGCTCGCAAGGAATTTGTTTTACGATGCTTCAGCTACATCAGCCAGTCAACGAAAACTCTGTAGAATGCAGGGAGCTCTACGGCAACAGTCGGATGGAAATCTCGCCTCATTCTTCGTATCAACTGCTCTAATGCAGAGAAGAGAAACTGTTGTAGCAAATGCCGTTGTTATTCCAACGTATTAGTGCAGTTTTAATCGCTAATTGTACATTCACTTTTCAAATAGTGCAAACCTTAAATAATAACCTATAGCCCGCTGGTATCATTTGTGATTTCTCTAAGAACTGCGATTGTGAAGATCAAGATATTCTCTAAGAAAAGCTCAAATTTTATGGAACTGATGGTTTTACATACAGCTGGTTTGAATCATACCTGACAAACAGAATGCAAAAGGTTGTGCTGAATAATTCAGGCAATGTCGGAAAGGTTGAAAATTTTAGCGTTGGGATAAAAATCACAAAGGGAGTCCCACAGGGTTCAGTTTTGGGCCCACTCCTATTCCTTATGCATGTGAATGCTCTTCCACTTAACATTTAACAAGCAAAACTGGTACTTGTTGCAGAGGATGCTAGTGTTACAATAAATCCCATAAGACACAAAGCAACAGACAAGTTAGTAAATAACATTTTCCAAATAATTATTTAGTGGTTCTCTGAAAATGTACTGTTCCTAAATTTTGAAGGAAAACACATTATATTCAGTTTGGTACAACAAGTAGTCATACCACAATTGATGTAGAAATATGAGCAGGTGTCAGTAAGTAGGATAGAACCCTCCAAGTTTTTAGGTGTACATACTGACGAAAACTTGAACTGGTAGACGCATATTACTGAACCTCTCAAACAATTAAGTTCAGCTACTTTTGCTCTTCGTATAATTGCTAATCCTGGAAACAAACGTAACACATACATACACATGCAGCGTGCCTAGAACAATATAAATTGTTGACACTTGAAGAGGATGTAATAGCTGCATTTTAGCACTGACAGACGTGTTACAAGTTGTCGTTACCCTTAACTGTTGGCGACAGCGTCCGATGACATCCATTACAGGAACTTCGTAGTTCTACACCACTGTAAGGCTGCCCCTCCATAAAGATTGAAAGCAGTTCCATATTACTGACTATAAAAAGCATGTTTCTTCGAATAAATTCTTCCTGTATTGACTAGATTAAAAACCTCAAATTATCGTTGTCTGTCATTATTTCCCTTCCACTGCTGTTAGCTAACTTCTTTTTGCCTTTGTTTGCAGTTATATGTATTTTTAGGCATCTTTTAGGGGCTACATTTCTGAACATGTGTATTCTATGACTTTGTTAGATCATTTTACCTATTTAAGAGATGTGTTTCGTAAAATGTACGCCAGCTGTGGCATCCGCCATTAGGCACTTGGCTCCGACGACTCAGCTTATGTATCATTGGTTCAGGTCTAAACACAGTGGAAATTTTAAATCTGACACCTGCGCGATTACAGGAAGTTACGTTTACAAGCTATGTATGTTATAACGTCTTTTGTGACAGTAAATAGAAGTCTTCACTTTATTCTAAAGCATATTCAGGTCACTGTAATAGTCTGACTTGTTTTAGAATTTCGTTTGTTAGGATCATGAACACTTCTCATGCTTTCATTTACCGCTATAAACAACATTAAATTATCGTTACTCACAGTCTTTGTTTCTTACGTCATTCTTCCCCGTCATTCTTCAAATTCTTCCACACATGTAAACAAAAAAGCTGTGAGCAACAATAAAAATGTAATGCTGTTTCTAGTACTTAGTGAAAGCATGAGAAATGTTCATGATCCTAGCAAACAAATTGTAAAACGTGTGGTATTGTTACAATACCCCCTGAAAGACGTTTTACAATAAAGGAAAACGCGTTTGGTATTAATAAGACTTATTTACAGTTGACAAAGATGATATAACTTATGTGACTCGTAACATTGCAATTGAGGGGAAAAAAAGAAAAAGAGGCCGTGATACAAAGAAGACAACGTGATTATATTTATTTTCTGGAATGTGTCATGCGGTAGCATTCCCGAAGCCGTGAATGAGATTACTTACTTGTGGAAATGTCTTTGGGCAGTACTACGATTTGTTTGACATAGTTCTGCCAAAGTATTCCTGGGGTTTCTGTAATTGATATTCTGTTGGATATTTGTTTAGTAAGTGCAGACGAGTTTTTCCAGTAATTGTGGAATCTAAAGGGTTTTTCTCCTATCTGTTAAATGCGTAAATGTTGCAATTCACCATATTGTTACACTCCATCCTGGACTTTCCCTTATATGCGTAAATTTGTTTCGTTTCGGGTCTGAGCTAAATATTTAGGCACGTTCACGATCAAACGTCAACATTACGACCTCTTCAGCGGTGTTTCGAACAATATGAAAGACTTAATCGTAATCTACACAAAAAGTAGAGCACAAAATTAATTATCAATGACATTAAGAAAGACGTTACAAATAAGTGGTCTCCGACGCTGCCGCTCTCTCTATATTTATTTAATTTATTTATAGATAGCGAAATACAAAAAATTAAAAACTTCAAACTAATAAAATTTTATTTTACACTGAGGAGACAGGTCATGAGATAGCGATAAGTAAGTTAATTGGGAAATCCTAGAATCAACCTAAGATTTACCATCGCTGTGTAAAAGTCCGAAGTTTCTCACTATATTCATAGATTTTTAACTTTTACCAAGAGACAATGGTAATTGTTAGGATTTACCAATGCAAACTGGCAAAAGCAGGCTCGAAGACTCTCGCCACCGTCGTGCAGGTTCAGACAAGTTTCATTGTCGCCAATTTTGTGTTCAGATAAGTTTCTTTGTTGGCAATTGTGAGTTCTCAGTCTGCTCACCAACGCGTAGTTTCAGTCAGCGTCAAGCACCGTGCATACGGCCATCATTGCGACTCGTTTTAGTGGTGTTTCTTCTACAGCTTTCCATCGGAATGAGTGATGTTATGCGTAACAGATTTTACGAACTTTTAAGTGAATCAGTGAATAAGAAGGACAACAATTTTTATGTAACTGCTGAGCAATATAATACTCTGTTGAGTGAAGTGAAAAATGCAAAAATCGTTTCCAATGAAAAATCTGTTCACTACAGACTTTTGAAGAGATATGATGTTCTCAACATCAGAGGTGAAGAGAAACTCTTAGCACCGGTGTCTGCTGGAAAAGAAGAAATTCGTTATTACGATAGTTTTTATGAACTGTTGAACGTACTACATGAGGCCCACGTTGCTATAGGCCATGGCGGCCGAACACGGATGATTGTGGAACTGAATCGTAAGTACAAGAATGTGACTGTTGAATCAATCGTTACTTATTTGAGATTACGTGAACCATGTCAGAAAAAGCAAAAAACATTGAAAAGGGGTGTTGTAGTGAAACTTGTCATGCACAGTGAAATGAATTCACTATGCCAAATTGACTTAATCAACATGCAGGCAATAAGTCGAAGTTCATACTTGTATACTAAGATCATTTGACAAAATTTATTGTGCTCCATGCACTAAATTCTAAAAGGGCTGATGAAGTAGCGTATCATCTATTGGGCATTTTTGTCACCTTTGGTGCCCCAAGTATCCTCCATTATGATAATGGTAGAGAGTTTTGTAACGAAGTCATTCAAAGTTTATATGGGTTTGAAAGTTAACCCTGGTCAGACTATTTAAATGATTGAGAATGTAGGCAAATTTAGTGTACTAACAACATTTATTTTCCTAAAACAGACATAAACAAGTTATTGATTGAATACTGTAAAAAACTAACAGGTGATTTAAGACTACACAGGACAAGGATCCTGGGTGGCAGAGACAGTTTAACTAGTGAATTGAGTCAAGTACTCTGGCCTTAAAGATGTGGATAACGCAATCTGAATTGATCTGACGCTGAGCAGAGTTTGATTGATCAAATCTACTGAAGCTTCTCTACATAGATGCAGCTGAGAGCAAGTGGCGATTGAGATCTGTACGCCCTGACAATGCCGGTGTGGCAGTACGTTACCCTGTTTGCTTCGTGAGGACAATTTGACTTGCACCTGACGAGATGTGTGCAGTGCAGGAGGTAAGACGTGGAGGCGGCACATGTGAATTGATCGCAGCCAAGAAAGAAGTGCATAAATCCCATGGTCTAGTGATCAGGCAGACAGATCGCAATTTACTCTCTGCCAGGGCCCTGAAATAATGGTAGATTTCAGTGTGTGACACACCCGTTCGCTGGTCGTACCAAGGACCAATTTAGCTCACTTATACAACAGGGCACTCAAGGATACCAAATGTCAAGACTGGTAAACCAAAAACGAATAAGTGTGCCCTTGGCAAATGAGTAGTTTGAGACGTTTGAAGTCACACTGTCGGTACAGTGAGAACTTCACCATGGAGTACCCAGTCTAAACTACTCACAAGTGAAGTCAGCCACAGGACAGGTCCCAAGTACCAACCACACATGCCAGAGCTTCAACCATACGTGCTTACCAGACCAAAGTCCGACACCCAAGTTCTTCGCCTCTCTCCAGAAAAAAATTCCCTTTTTCCACAAAGTGCACGAACGACACTGCCTTCACTCCATCTTGAGCCAATCACAGGGCTCTAGTGGCGCTTAATCTCCCCTCCTACATGACAGCACAAACTCATGTCGAACCAGAGCAAGAGTTAAGATACTGCCAGTTACTGGCTTTTTTAAGTTTTTACAGAGGGGAAGATGATTTTTCCCGAAGTCATGTCTCTTCCCATGGCGACAAGTGAACAGATACAATCTCAAAGATCTTTATCTAAATCGTCTGTGCTCTGGAGCTTATTAGTCCTAGCTATGAGGTGTAATAAAGATTCTATTTCCAAACGTTTCTCAGACACCGGATTTTTCTTATGTAACTGAGACAGCTGGAGGAAGTTGTTCACTGGCCTATTTGCACTATCGGCGAACACAAAAACAGATGAATTTTTATTATGTGTGGCGCTGCACACAACGCCCATTTTACGACTCCACTGTACTGATGCGTTCCTTCAGACAGTCGCCCCAGCCCAGGCTTCTGCTGGCGCCACAGCAGGTAGTGTGGCATTGTTCTGCTGGAGACCTGTCTCAATGAGGGGCTGCCCTATCTGCCTTGTACGGCTGTGGACCTGTCCGGCATGATTTACTAGGGAATGAGCTTCCTGCCAATTGCTTTCAACTCCCAACATGCCGTTTCTAAGAGCTAAGAATCATAAAAATACCTTGTGCTTTTACCGTCCTACCATGCTCCATCAAAGTCTGATCAGGCCATTAATTTTCTAGAGTCTCGCTCAACGTGCATCAAGTTGTAATGAAATTTTTAATGATTTTCCGTATGCGAAAAATAGGTGAGAGAGTAATTTGTCCTCTCTCAGGTTGTGGAGTGACATAAAGATAGTCCAAGGGAAGCTGAGGCACAGTCAGTCTCAGGGATGAGTCGAAAGAGTAAATCAGAATATCGAAAATATGTTATCATCTTGGATGGAAACAAATGAAACTTCAAAGTGGTCTGAAGAGCTAATGTTTGTGTAAGCAATGAAAAATATAGCTTTTCATGAAGGGATCAGATGTTCGCCATATGAAGCCTTGTTTGGGGTTCCAATGAAAATGGGCTTGGCGACCTCAGTTGTTCCACTTGATTTAATAAAAGATATAAGCACTGAAGATGACTTAGAGACAATGTTAAACACCATTTATAGTGACTCACAGGTAATTGAAATGATGGCCAAGGAATTGATGACGGTGAATCAAGTACTGGATGACAGTGAATCAAGTACTGGAACACAAGGAATGGAGGTAGAACGTGCTGGTGCAGCAAGTGAGGAAGCAACAGAGGCACAGGATTTGATGACAGTTAACAATGTGACATGGACACCAGCTGATGGTTGTCACGAGATGCTGACAACTTCCAGCAGTCTTAATAAACAGAAACGGATTCGAGAAGCTCCAAAAGAAAGTCTTCAATTGCAGGCAAAGAAAATTCCAAAACCTTCAGTTGGACAGAACGTGAGAATTAAAGTACTGGATGTAGACAGGACAAAAATGGTTGCAAAGTCTATGATAGCAGAAGTGATAAATATGCAGGATGACGAATTTTATCAACTTGGTACCAGAGCTGGTAAACTGAAGTCATTGTAGCCTATGTACCAATTTACATTGTGTAAGGAAAATTTTACCAACGTCGAAGAAGTTGCAAGAGAAGAAATTAATCTACGGGAAGTAGTTGCCAAACAATCTTTTGTTGGAGGACAAGAGTTCAAAAAGTGCAATTGCTCAAAAAAGTGTTCAACTAAAAAATGCTTCGGTAAATCGTCTTCCATTTTATGTAATTCGAAATACCACAATAGTCAGCCTTATTGCAACAAAAATTAATACAAAATTGTTAAGGCTTTCATAGCCACTTGTTGACAAACTTCCTATTGGCTTCTGTATCGGGTTCTTCGGCCGACGTTCATCTGATGATTTTACTGACGTTTCGCCACCGTGAGTGGCTGGCATTGTCAAAACTGGCCAGTTCACCACCGGCAATGGAGGGTGAAGCTTTGACAATGCCAGCCACTCGTGCTGGTGAAACATCAGTAAAATCATCAAATGAACGTCGGCCGAAGAACCCGATACAGAAGCCAATAGGAAGTTTGTCAACAAAAATTAACGTTCTCAAGGGAACATTTTTACAACATTTTTCACTAATATGGAATATTGGTCATTATAATCACATTGGAATGCAAGAATGTTTAAAATACATAAATTTACAATAAATGCAAACTATTTCCATAAATTGCTAAGCTGATTTTTATTAGTGAATACGGTCTTACCAGTTGGTATGGGTATACCCTGAGATTTTCCAACGTCTCTTGGTAAAAGTTGGCAATCTATGCATACAATAAGAAATTTCGGACTTTTACCACACCGTGATGGTAAGTCTTAGGTTCCACTAGTTAATTCTAGGATTAACCAATCATCTTACTTTTACAGTAACATATACACAAGGTATAAAAGGGCAGTGCATTGGCTGTGCTGTCATTTGTACTTAGGTGACTTTCGTGTGAAAAGATTTCAGAGCTGATTATGGCTGCATGACAGGATTTAACAGACTTTGAATGCGGAATGGTAGTTGGAGCTCGACGCATGGGACATTTCATTTCGGAAATCGTTATGGAATTCAGTATTCCGAGATCCACAGTATGAAGATTGTGCCGACAATACCAGTTTTCAGGCATTACCTTTCACTTCGGACAACGCAGTAGTCGACAACCTTTTTTAACGATCGAGAGCAGTGGGGTATGTGTAGAATTGTCAGTGCTAACAGACAAGCAAAACTGCGTGAAATAAGCAGAAAAATCAATGTGGACGTACGATGAACGTATCCGTTATCGCAGTGCGATAGAATTTGGCATTAATGGGTTATACCAGCAACGACCGACGCGAGTGGCTTTGCTAACAGCACGACATCTCCTGCAGAGCCTCTCCTGGGCTCGTGGCTATATCCAGTGGTTACACGAGTGGAAAACCATGACCTGGTCAGATGAGTCCCGATTTCAGTTCCTAAGAACTGATGGTAGGGTTCGAGTGAGGCGCAGATCCCACGAAGCCATGGGCACAAGTTGTCAACAAGGCACAGTGACTGCGGAACCTGATAGTTGCTGCATAATGGTGTGGGCTGTGTTACTGTAATATTATGGGGCTTGTGTACATACAGGAACATAGAATGGAAATAAATCTGTACTGCTTGTCTTCAGTTTACTTTTCCGCGTTACAGACGTTTTAACAATAACAGTTACGCACTTTCAAACTTGCTTCGGTCATAGATATCATATGCGTAATGTTGACGAATTTATACGTTGGCCTAGTAACACAGTTTTATGTTACATCTTTCAGCTAAGGGGGAAATATCCTCTGAAGAAAACTATATGTCATTGTGGCTTGTTTAATTTCTACCAAACCATGAGGCATTTCATACTTTTTACCGTGTATTGTTTCGGACAGACTGCAGTCCGTTAACGAGTGTAGGTTCAGGATATTCCTTTACAGGACAGGCCTGCACCATTACATCTATATCTGCATCCATACTTTGAAAACCACCGTGAAGCGCACGGCAGAGCGTAATTTCCTTCGTACCGTTTATTAAGACTTCTTTCCCATCCATTCTCGTACGGTGCGCGGGAAGAACGACCGCGTGAACACGTTTCTGCGTAGTGTAACTAGTCTGACGCTGGCTAGATCCCTCACTTAAAGCTGGTTGTAGAAAACCAGATATGTTACACTACTGGCCATTAAAATTCCTGCACCAAGAAGAAATGCAGATGATAAACGGGTATTCATTGGACAAATATCTTATACTAGAACTGACATGTGATTACATTTTCACGCCATTTGGGTGCATAGATCCTGAGAAATCAGTACCCAGAACAACCACCTCTGGCAGTAATAACGGCCTTGATACGTCTGGGCATTGAGTCAAACAGAGCTTGGATGGCTTGTACAGGTACAGCTGCCCATGCAGCTTCAACATGATACCACAGTTCATCAAGAGTAGTGACTGGCGTATTGTGACGAGCCAATTGCTCGGCCACCATTGACCAGACGTTTTCAGTTGGTGAGAGATCTGGAGCATGTGCTGGCCAGGGCAGCAGACGAACATTTTCTGTCTCCAGAAACGCCCGTACAGGACCTGCAACATGCGGTCGTGCATTATCCTGCTGAAATGTAGGGTTTCGCAGGGATCGAACAAAGGGTAGAGCCACGGGTCGTAACATATCTGAAATGTAACGTCCACTGTTCAAAGTGCCGTCAATGTGAACAAGAGGTGACCGAAACGTGTAACCAATGGCACCCCATACCATCACGCCGGGTGATACGCTAGTATGGCGATGACGAATACACACTTCCAATGTGTGTTCAGCGCGATGTCGCCAAACACGGATGCTGTAAACAGAACCTGGGTTCATCCGAAAAAAAATGACGTTTTGCCATTTGTGCACCCAGGTTCGTCGTTGATTACACCATCGCAGGCGCTCCTGTATGTAGTGCAGCGTCAAGGGTAATCGCAGAAATGGTATCCGAGCTGATAGTCCATGCTGCTGCAAACGTCGTCGAACTGTTCGTGCAGATGGTTGTTGTCTTGCAGACGTCCCCATCTGTTGACTAAGGGATCGAGACGTGGCTGCAGGATCCGTTACAGCCATGCGGATAAGACGCCTGTCGTCTCGACTGCTAGTGATACGAGGCCGTTGGGATCCAGCACGGCATTCCGTATTACCCTCCTGAACTCACCGATTCCATATTCTGCTAACAGTCATTGGATCTCGACCAACGCGAGCAGCAACGTCGCGATACGATTAACCGCAATTGCGATAGGCTACAATCCGACGTTTATCAAAGTCGGAAACGTGATGGTACGCATTTCTCCTCCTTACACGAGGCATCACAACAACGTTTCACAAGGCAACGCCGGTCATCTCCTGTTTGTGTATGAGAAATCGGTTGGAAACTTTCCTCATGTCAGCACGTTGCAGGTGTAGCCACCGGCGCCAATCTTGTGTGAATGCTCTGAAAAGCTAATCATTTGCATATCACAGCATCTTCTCCCTGTCGGTTAAATTTCGCGTCTGTAGCACGTCATCTTCGTAGTGTAGCAATTTTAATGGCCAGTAGTGTAGTTTGTTTTTTTAGGATCTTTCTGGTGCTCTTCCATGAGTCAGACCAATCGTGCTGCCCTTCTCTGTATACGTTCTATGTCTGGTAAGGTCCTACACATCTGAGCAATATTTTACGGTGAATCATACGAGTCACAAGCTATTTTATATCCCTGGCAACCGCACCTATTGAAAGGCATGACGTTAGGAAGAATTTCGCTCACAGTGGGTAAAACTGTTGTTTATTAAAACACGACCGGTTTCGCGGCTTTGCGACGCATCATCAGGTGAACGATGCTGAAAGATCATGGGCATACCCATCGCTCGTAGAGCTGTCTCTCTTTGTCGTTCGTGCGGGCCGCTTTTGCCTTGCCCTGCCCTGTACTTCTTCTTTACCTTTCGCTCGCCATAACATTGACGACATTTTCTGAATAGTAACTTTTAACTAGGAGCGATGGATAGGCCTATGATCTAGTACCATTGTTCACCTGATGATACGGTTTAAAGCCGCGAAACCGGTCGTGTTTTAATAAAGAACAATTTTACCATCTGTGACCGGAATTCTTCCTAACGTCGATCACACGAGTGTTTTTTAAGCAATCACCTTTGGTGACCGATCACATTTCGCTAGTATTTTACCAATGAACAGAAGTCTGCCACCTGCTTCACCCAAGACGTAGCGCATGTGATCGTTCCTGATCGTCCCATTTCATATTTCTAGAAACTGTTGCAGTCAAGCATTTGTATGTGTGGGCAATTTCCAATTGTGCCAATTGATAGTCACTCAATTTTTTCGTTTTGCGAATTATACAATTTGCCAAACTTCACAGCATTTTGAAATCTTATCGAGATCTTACTGCTTATCTGTGCAGCTTTTTCAGAGAATAAGTCATGGTAGAGAACGGCATCTTCTGCAAAAATTCTTAGACACCACTATTAACATTATCGTTTATAGTCCGCCCGCTGAGTGGTCAGCGCGACAGTATGTCAATCCCAAGGGCCCGGGTTAGATTCCTGGTTGGGTCGGAGATTTTCTCCGTTTAGGCACTTGGTGTTGTGTTGTCCTAATCATCCCCAACGACGCCCAAGTCGCCGAAGTGACGTCAAATCGAAAGACTATCACCCAGCGAACGGTCTAACCGCTGGGAGGCCCTAGTCACACGACATTTACATTTTAGTATACATGGTGACCGAAGGGTCTCTTAGTATTTGAAAATGCACTAATTCGTAGAATAATATAGGTAGAGAGGTAAATCTTGACGCATATGCCTGAAACGATATGGGGTTTTATTGAAACCAATGATAGTGGGAAAACCGTGCCAAGAGATGGTGTTGGACAGCAAGACGTCAGAGACGCATGCAAATTGTGTAGGAAATGAGCTGTAGTGAGAGAAGAAGCCAAATGGGTCAGAAATCGAGGTATGTTGACTGTACTAGAAAAGGCACTGTTAGTGTAGCTTCGCTATCTGAACGGAGAATCCGCTATTACGGTTTTACGGTCCTATCGCTTTAAGAAGGGTCTGGAATGAGTCAAGGGCCTGTGCCACTGTTAAGAAGGTGATCAAAAAGTTCGAAGCCACGGGTTGTCTAGACGATGGGCCCCGTAGTGGGCGACCAGACACAAGTGCCACTGCCGCTCGGACTGTTCAGGAAGGAATGGAAACTTCAGAGGGTTCATTTTCGCGTGGTGACTTCAGCGCTAGTCAAGTCGCACCGTCGTTCCAAGCACTACCATTTGGAGAGCACTAAGACGTACTCTGCAATGCTATCCGTACAGAATCCAGCGTCATCATGAACTGTTAGCACAGATTTTGTGACACGGACAGCATTTGCGGTGTGGGCGCCTAAAAAAATGGGAGATGACGACGATTGGTTGTCTAACATGTTGTGGACCGACGAAGCCCATTCCACACACCGAGGGTCTGTATACACTCACAGCTGCAGAATCTGGGCTATCGAAAATTCTAGAACTGTCATGGAGACCCCTTTGCTTGGCGAGAAAGTTATTGTGTAGTGTGAATCGTAACCTTTTCCTTAGAGGAAACATGGGATGCTGCTTTTCAAACCATCAGCGCGACGGTTGCGAAGTACACCTATATATTACAGAATCGCATTGTCCCTACTGTGGCTTATAAACACCTGATGGATGGTACGACTTTATGCAGGATGGCGCTCCATCCCATGTTGCCACATGTGTTAAAAATTAGTTGCGCACATCGTTTGGTGAGGGTCGCGTGCTCAGCAGCCACTTCGGTCATGCTTGGCCTTCCACGTCCCTAGACTTCAATCCGTGTGATTATTGGTTGTGGATTTACCTGAAGTTGCAAGTTGCAACCGAAGGCAGTTTCCCACCATACCTACTGATGTGATGTACAGTACTATTCACGTCATTTCCCTCGACTACAGGTATAGTTGATGAATGATGGCCGACATGCTGAGTATTTGTTATAAAGAACACCATCTATGCTAAAAATCAGTTGTTATGCTAATTATTACTTTTGTAGCATGTGACACGCCATCATCTGGCTATTTTGTGCACTTTTTTGGTTTCAATGAAACTCCGTGTCATTTCAAGCATTTGTGTCTCTTTTTACCTCTGAACCTACTTCATTCCTGAAGTATTAATTTTCAGGTGTTACCGGTCTTTCGGATCACCCTGTACAACTTGATCACTCCCCTGTCGCACACCTGCAGTTCCTTCTGCATCTGTCGAAGACCCTTCATCCTAGATAACATGCTGTGGGCTCCCTACCAAAAAATCTCAATCCAGTCGCGAACTGATACGCCATAGAATCTCACTTTTGATAATGATCATAGACGTTGTACTGAATCAAACGTTTTTTGGAAACCAAGAAATACTGCGTCTACCTGATTTTCTTGATCCAAAACCTTCAGGCCGTCATGTGTGGAAAGTGTGAGTTGGAATTCACATGAGCGATGTTTACGGAATCTATGCTGGTGGCATGGAGGAGGCCGTTCAGTTCGGGATACCTCATTGCGTTTGAACTGAGAGTGTGTTCCAAGATTCTACGACACGTAGATGTCAAGGAAACTGGAAGGTAGTTTTGCGGATCACTTCTACTAACCTTTTTGTAGACGGGTGGAACAATATTCTTTCCAACTTTTGAGCGAAGTATTTTTCCTGGGTATCTACGGTATATTGTGTTTAAAACAGAACCCCTGATAGACAGTCCGCGTGCCCTGGAGCTTTGTTCAATTTTAGCTATTTCAGCTGTGTATCAACGCTTCTGGCATTGATATTTTATCAGTCTTTATAGTGGCATGAGAATCAAACTGAGGCAATACTCTTCGGTTTTCCTTTGTAAAGGAATAATTGAAAACAAAATTCAGTAATTCCCCGAGATATGTCTTGGAAGTATCTCTGTCGCCACAAAAACTTGAAATATGGCCAGAATTTCTTTGGGTTTTGTGAGAGATCTTTCCATAAAATCCCGCTACGATAGTAGTTAAAGGTTTTACTTTGTAATAATGGTTCTATTCTTCTCCTCTGTCGTTATTGCAATACTTGTCCAGCGCCTAGCTCACTGATGTGGTAATCGTCCGATGCCGTAGTGGCAGTTTCTGTCATATCAGCCGGTAGTTCCTGGCGTAACTGTGTTTGGTCGGCTCATGCCTACTCCGCTTCCATGGCCTCTTGCATTAGCCATGACAGCACCGTTATTGTATTCAGCAGCCCCTAAAATAGCGGTGGCTCTACAACTCGACAGCCAAATGCGTTTCATTCAATAACTGTCAGTTTTTTAGCAGTTTTTTACAATTAGTGTACCCTTCATGGTATATAGCCACTAAAAAGAAATATCTAAAGAGAGACTACTGCAGAACAGATATAGAATTACACTGATTATACACGGAATAGCTAACGACTCGTACACCTGCCTAATATCGTGTAGCACCTCTGCGAGCACGCAGAAGTGCCGCAACACGACGTGGCATGGACTCGACTAATGTCTGAAGTAGCGCTGAATGGAACTGACACCATGAATCCTGCAAGGCTCTCCACAAATCCGTAAGATTAAGAGGGGGTGGAGATCTCTTCTGAACAGCACGTTGCAAGGCATCCCAGATATGCTCAATTATGTTGATGTCTGGGAGTTTGGTTGCCTGTGGAAGTGTTTAAACTCAGAAGAGTGTTCCTGGAGCCACTGTGCAGCAATTCTGGACGTGTGGGGTGTCGCATTGTCCTGCTGAAATTGCACAAGTCCACCGTATTGCACAATTCACATGAATGGATGCAGGTTATCAGACAGGGTGTTTACATACGTGTCGCCTGTCAGACCGTATCTAGACGTATGAAGAGTCCCATATCACTCCAACTGCAAACGCCCCCACCATTACAGAGCCTCAGCCAGCTTGAACAGTCCCCTGCTTACATGCGGGATCCATGGATTCATGAGATTTCTCCATACCCGTACACGTCCATCCGCTCCATACAATCTGAAACGGGACTCGTCCGATCACGCAACATGTTTCATGTCATCAATGGTACACTAGTGGGCCTTCGGTTCCGAAAGCCCATATGGATGATGTTTCGTTGAATGTTTTACACACTGACACTTGTTGAAGGCCCAGCATTGAAATCTGCAGCAATTTGCGGTAAGGTTGCACTTCTGTGGCATTGAACGATTCTGTTCCGTCGTCGTTGGTCCCCTTATTGCAGGATCTTTTTCCGGCCGCAGCGGTTTAGGAGATTTTCAGTTTTACCGGATTCCTGATATTGACTTTATACTCGTGAAATGATCGTACCGGAATATCTCCACTTCATCGCTACCTCGGAGATGCTGTGTGCCATCGTTCGTGCACCAACTCCGACACCACCTTCAAACTCAGTTAAATCTTAATAACCTTCCATTGTAGCAGCAATAAACGATCTAACAACTGCGCTGGACACTTGTTGTCTTATATAGGCATTGTCGACCGCAGTGCCGTAGTCTGCCTGTTTAAATATCTGTGAACTTGAATACGCTTTGGGGCTTCAGTGTATTATCTGTTTGTGAATTTTGATAATGGTTTTCCTGTTTTCGAAATGGATGTAAGGCAGCAAACACAGTGTTTGCTGTGTCCACTGTTTCTGTTACGTGTTACACCGAGATTAACTCGATTCGTGATGGTCCCCTGGACATTACAAAAGGCGGGATCTCTTTCTAAACAGGGTATGTGATATCCACGGTCGGCTGTGCCTGCCCTGCAATGTTCTCCCATGATGGCCACAAGGTTGGGAAGCAGTTGTTGTGATAGGGTACTTCATTCCTTCACCAGCACTGCTGACAACTGCTAGGTGGTCACTAGTGCAAGTGGACGTGCTACGATAAGTCTGTCCAACGCATCCCAAACGTTCTAGATGTTATTCAACTGGAGGGAACAGGTAGGCCATGCGAGCTAACACCCCAAAGATGTTCGGGCTCACATGCGGTTCCCCTTCATCGAAATGTCTTGGCTCAAACTCGTCTAGGGGTTGAATCGCACGTGTCGCATTACACGCCCTAAATCAGACACTTGTGACCCTTCAGTTAAATTATCTGGATGATGGCAAGTTTGCGAAATACAAAGTTAATATAACATATAAAAACAGTAATAATAATATCGGGAACTAAATTAACGACCCATAAATGATGTAGGCAGCTCAGTTCGATTTGCTTAGAATGATGTTTATTCAGAAAGCAAACTAATAGCGAAAGTGGTCGTATTTAGAGTTACACTGGAGCGCATATACATCTGACACAGTTCAATCAATCACAATCTCATCGCGAATTACAAGTCCAATACTCCACTTTGTTAACTACGCGAAAAGTTAAGAGTTCACACTAGGCGCGCGGCTGCTCAGCACTCAGACACTAAGTCCCGCGATGCCACACAACACGAAATTTTCTAAGTCGATTCACTTCCTAGCCGCCTAAAAACCGACCGTCCGCTTTCGCTTCTGCATCCGAACTGTCTACTTTGGTGTCTCGACCAGAACTGCCCCTCTCTGCCCGTCTCCGGACGCGTTTTCCCGCACGCCGAACATCGTCACTCAACTGACTAGAGCAGTTCCCTTCCCTGAAGCCGTCCATCTGAGTGGCTACAGCTTATTCTACATTATTTTACATTTTAACATATTTAAATAACCAAAGGTTGACCAATTTCACGTTCTGAATAAAGTAACAATAATATCTACAGAATGAGATATTTCTCATTCTGGAAACATCCCCCAGGCTGTGGCTAAGCCATGTCTCCGCAATATCCTTTCTTTCAGGAGTGCTAGTTCTGCAAGTTTCGCAGGAGAGCTTCTGTAAAGTTTGGAAGGTAGGAGACGAGGTACTGGCAGAAGTAAAGCTGTGAGTACCGGGCGTGAGTCGTGCTTCGGTAGCTCAGATGGTAGAACACTTGCCCGCGAAAGGCAAAGGTCCCGAGTTCGAGTCTCGGTCGGGCACACAGTTTTAATCTGCCAGGAAGTTTCAATAATATCTACAGTTAAATTCTTTAAGTTAGAATGTCACGGCCAGTTTCCTTGCACCAATGTGATTTCTAATAAATAAATAAAACAAAAGTAACTAATATGCACTAAACTTTACAACAAATATTCTATTACCTAATGTTTCAATAAGGTGTCATGCTGTCATCATTCAATGTGTGTTGTGTGGAGGAAATGATGATCTGATACTTAACTGGAAATACTCATAATTTAAATTTACTGTATCTTTTAAACAAATAACATTAGAGAGTTGATATTTACCACATTTTTCATTTTAATGATGCGCTTCTATATTAAATGTCTGTCCTTAAGATCGACCGAAGCGTTCAGCTTTTAGCATTCAGGTCTTTGTTACAAACTTGTTAATTTCACTTTTACAGTAAATCCTAAACTATTATGAAGCAACGGCCTTGCCGCAGTGGATACACCAGTTCCCGTCAGATCACCGAAGTTAAGCGCTGTCGGGCGTGGGCGGCACTTGGATGGGTGACCATCCGGGCCGCCATGCGGTGTTGCCATTTTTCGGGGTGCACTCAGCCTCGTGATGCCAACTGAGGAGCTACTCGACCGAATAGTAGCGGCTCCGGTCAAAGAAAACCATCATAACGACCGCACGCCCCCCCCCCCCCCCTCCTTATCCGCATCCTCGGCTAAGGAATACATAGCAGCCGGATGGTCCCGATGGGCCACTTGTGGCCTGAAGACTGAGTGCTAAACTATTATAGATATGATCAATATTCAAGTTTTATTGGGATCACCATGAAAATTTATGGAGGATGCCAGATTAAAATTACTGTGGCTTGATTCCCTGCATTACTAGAGAATTAAATAGTTTCCATAAATATTTCATAGAGTGGCTATACGTCAGCCACTATAAAGCAAACTGAATTCCTGTCCGCAATTTGGTCGATAGCCACAGGCGTCGTATGCTGTGTCACACCTACTTCAAATTGCCTTTGACTAACTTCAAATAGCTCACACCAGCGTTATTTTTTCTCAAAGAACGGTAAACAGCATGATTTCTGTGTACACTGGCAGAAACAAGGAAATTTTAGTCGAAACATTGGTTGAAATGGCTCTGAGCACTATGGGACTCAACTTCTAAGGTCATCGGTCCCCTAGAACTTAGAACTACTTCAACCTAACTAACCTAAGGACATCACACGCATCCATGCCCGAGGCAGGATTCGAACCTGCGACCGTAGCGGTTGCGCGGTTCCAGACTGTAGCGTCTAGAACCGCTCGGCCACCCCTGCCGGCAGTCGAAACATTAATAAACTTTTCAATGTAGATAACACTGCAAGACGACTCAAATAATTTTCTTCCAGTTGTGATAACTTCTCGTCACTCACAAACTGAAGGTGAATCGATGCCACTTGAGCACGTATCGCCAGAAGATTATCAAATAAACTTCGAAACTTGTGGTTCGTTAATAGAAGCAGTGACTGGTGCAGAAATTCTGCATTTTTGTTTCTATTTTAAACATACAGTCACGGCCTCAAAAACATTTCACCACGGATAAAAATATTTAAAAAAATATGTGCTACAAGTAATTAATATAAATAATTCAATGATAACAACAATGACTTACAGGACAATAAAGTAGTTTATTGAAATTTCATTTTTACAATTTTTTCTTTGGAATTTTATTTTACGGTAGTTTAACAGACATTTGATTATTGCACCGTTTCTACTGATCTTCAAGTAAAGCAAGCTCTGTGTATGGTTGTCTTACAGACTTATCGTTCTGCTCAAAAGATTTAAATTTATGTAAATGGTTTATTCTGCAGATAAAATAATGCTTGAGGAGCAGTTTCATAAGTTTCACATTACAGGTTTCTCCTCCAAATTCAGCTCCTGTTAAAAGTTGGCCACTGTTTGTAGGTAAGGAACTTCTTAACAATTCCACTGAAGTTTTCTTGGTGTCTTAATTTCACAGACATTCGTAAACAGCTACGTGTCCTAGCAGAATGAAAATGTTGGGTCAGAGCAAACTTCCTTACTTGCTGAGAATATTGTGATATGTTGCCACTAGCTTGAAGTTCCAAAAGCTCCTTCAAGAGATGCATTACATTTTGAATATTTAATATACAAGAAACTGAATTACATACTGAAGTTTCTAACAGCACTATCCTTTTTTTTTGTGTCGTACACTAAGTTTCTTTATACACCTCTTTATTGGCACATTCTCGGCTTGCACTCTGTCATATTGTGCTATCAGATTTTTTGAACTGTGGTGGTCATAAATAGATGTACTAGTCACTGAAAGAATGACATTTCACCACAAGATTAAAACAATAAATTTACGGCGCGGAAAAAGTATAAATTACCGGTATCAGTATGATAAGTACTTGCAGTGAAATTGAATTTTCTATGTACAACTGATACCTTATTAACAGCACTGTCCTGCAAATTATCGAAAGCTCACTTTATGGCTAGTGGTTGTGAGATTTTATCTTTTATGTGTAAGTATGTGGGATAAGTAAAGATATTTGGTATTGCCTTGGAGAAAAGGCGCCTCTGGTCATTTGTCTGATACATATATTTCCATTTGTGTCATTCGTATATTTCTGTTCAAAATGAGCTGAGCAAGGGTAACTGGCCCTAGTCTGAAACCAGTTGTCGTATTTCATATTTAGAATTCATCTTATTGTTAGCTGTTCTTTCAAAGGAAACCTATAATTATTGAAAACCAGTTCACTTCGCTGCACTTATATTAAGCATACCTCCAATTAAAATACACTCAATGACTCTCTAATAAACGTTAAAAAATGTATTTCGATTTTCAGTTATAAATTTTATAATATGAAATATTTGTTGCTTTATCTTTTAGATTTGTGCAGGCAAGTGTAATTTAAGTTTTGTTGCCCAAATCTTCCAGAAAAATTAAATATTTCACTAATAACAGAAGAGTTGACACTTCAAACACTAACAGCAGACTGGCTTCTCGTAATGTATCGCTGTAGCTAGTGTCTTAGTCACTCTATGAAGTCTTAACTCTCTTGTAAGGGGTGGGGGTGATTATACACGGTAAACGGTGGCTGGACTTGTACATTCTTCTCACAACAGGACGGGGTGGCGGTGGCCAGTTTTAAATGTCGCCGCTGACAGGAGCGTGGGAGGGAGGAAGGGAAGGAGAACGTGGCAGGGAGGGGGGTGGGGAACTGCTAACTGCGAAACACGGGAAGCGGCGTGAGAGCAGAGCACGGCTGAGGGGGCTTACGGCCGGCGAGGGATCGTTAAGGCGGAGCGCGCGCGCATACTAAGCGGCCTTATTACGCGCGTGTCCGGAATGGAAGTTTGCGCATTCTGCGCTCATCGCCAGCGCCTCAGCTGCCGAGCGGCGTTTCATTTTGATTTTTCATTAGACGCACCTGCCACGTTCCCATGTAGGTCCTGCGGAAGTACACGGAACTGTAAAAACCGTAGAACACAGGCGAACAGTTTTGAGCTTGAAGTTACACTGATGGGCGAGGTATGATCAGCAGCTCAATGGCGGTTTGGTCCAACTTTGCAACGCAGTGCGGAAGCGATTCGGCGTGGCGTGGATTCCGAAAGTCCTTGCTAGGCTTTCGGATGTTCGTGGCACCAAATGTCTATGCACAGGATACGCAGTTTCCGTAAATTACCGGCCGGTTGTTTGTGGGCGTGCAGTTGGCGAAAGATAGCGTCCAGATGTGTTCCATTCTGTTGAGATCAGCGAAGTGCCCAACACATCCATGTGAGCTCATTATCATGTTCTTTAAGCAACTACAGAACGATTGTGCTTGTGGCCTTGTGAGGTGGAGAGTTATCCTGCTGGAAGATGCCACGAACTTCAGGGAAGACATCAGGCATAAAGGGGTCCAGATGGTCATGTGCATGGTTATGGGCATTCGGTCTTCTATAGGCGCTGAAATAAATCAACGGTGCAGGTTGAAAATGTATGCCGGATCAGGACTCTAGCTCCGATACTCCGCTTCTCTAGAATGGTTGCCTTAACCACCTCAGCCATCTGGACACACCTCCCGTCCAACCCAAATTCTCAACCTGTCTCGTGCATGTAGCGCTCCTATCCATTCACCTCACTGCTCGTACCATTCGCTAAGTCCCGCAAAGGGGCAAACGGATAGAGGCACTACATGCGCGTGTCATGTTGAGAATTTCGGTCATACGGGAGGCGTGTCCGGATGGCTGGGGTGGTTAAGGCAACCGTCCCAGAGAAGCGGAGTATCCGAGTTGGAGTCCCCGTCCGGTACAAGTTTTCGCCCTTCCCCATTGATTTATTTCAATGGCTGTAGACAGTGGAATATCCTGATTTCTCTTACTCATGTAGTTCATACGGCCGCTGCACCAGCAGTGGTGTCTACTCCGCCCGATATATTCGACGGAACAGGTACCCCACATTTATAATGTTCATGTAGTCCACAGCCATAATTATGTCTTCGATTTGTATCACAAGTTCTACATCTACATCTACATCTACATACATACGCCACAATCCACCATATGGTGCGTGGCGGAGGGTACCTCGTACCAAAACTAGCATCTTCTCTCCCTGTGACACTCCCAAACAGAACGAGGGAAAAATGACTGCCTATATGCCTCTGCAGGAGCCCTAATCTCTCTTATCTTATCTTTGTGGTCTTTCTGCGAAATATAAGTTGGCGGCAGTAAAATTGTACTGCAGTCAGCCTCAAATGCTGGTTCTCTAAATTTCCTCAGCAACGATTCACGAAAAGAACGCCTCCTTTCCTTTATAGACTCCCACCCGAGTTCCTGAAGCATTACCGTAACACTCGCGTGATGATCAAACCTACCAGTAACAAATCTAGCACCCCGCCTCTGAATTACTTTTATGTCCTCCCTCAATCCGACCTGATAGGGATCCCAAACGCTCTAGCAGTACTCAAAAATAGGTCGTATTAGTGTTTTATAAGCGGTTTCCTTTACAGATGAACCACATCTTCCCAAAATTCTACCAATGAACCGAAGACGACCATCCACCTTCCCCAAAACTGCCATTACATGCTTGTCCCACCTCATATCACTCTGCAGTGTTACGCCCAAATATTTAATCGACTTGACTGTGTCAAGCGCTACACTACTAATGGAGTATTCAAACATTACAGGATTCTTTTCCTATACATCTGCATTAATTTACAATTATCTATATTTAGAGTTAGCTGCCATTCTTTCCACCAATCACAAATCCTGTCCAAGTCATCTTGTATCCTCCTAATCACTCAACGACGACACCTTCCCGTACACCACAGCATCATCAGCAAACAGCCACACATTGCTATGCACCCTATCCAAAAGATTATTTATGTAGACAGAAAACAACAGCGGACCTACCACACTTCGCTGGGGCACTCCAGATGATACCCTCACCTCCGATGAACACTCACCATCGAGGACAACGTTCCATGTTCCATGGCAGTCCACGTGCATGTCATCCAGTGCATAATACTGTCCCCATGCCCTGCATCCGTGGCACAGTGAATGCTTCGAGCAGCCATTAGCCTGGATGACAGGGTACCCCGATACGTCCATAAGCCTCGTGTAACAAGAAACATGATTCATTCAACCAGGTCACACATTTCACTGATCGCGGTCCACTTTCGTTGACCCTGTACCCACTGCAATGTTAACTGACGATGTCCTTCTACGATGCCTGTACTTCCAACACCTTGTTACCTACTCGTCGTTCCTCAGTCCGTAAATCACTTTCAGTGCACACTCATGAATGTACCACGCGAACAGCCGAGCAGCTACGCCATTTCCGAGACGCTTAGGCCATAAGGTCTACAGGAAAGGTACACATACTGATCGCTACCTCCATAAGAACTCAAACCACCACCCTAGGCAAAAGAGGGGGGTCATAAAAACACTAGTGGATAGGGCCAATGGTATTTGTGAACCAGGCTACTTACAAGAAGAACTAAATCATTTACGAATGGCTTTTGCGAAAAATGGTTATACAAAAAACGAGATTAACCGAGCACTTCACCCAAGTAGAAAAATGCCTAAAAATAGGAGACAGCAACAACCATAAGCTGGAAAAGTATTTCTTCCGTTCATCCATAACATCACGGATCGCATTGGGAAAGTACTAGCCAAGTTTCAGGTGGAGACTATTTTCAGACCTACTAAGAAAATTAGTGAATGCCTAAGATCAACAAAAGATGCTCGTCACCTCCTAGCCACCCCAGGGGTATATAAAATTCCGTGTAGTTGTGGCAGGGTTTACATAGAAACTACAAAAAGAAGCATCAATACATGGTTGACGGAGCACGAAAGAAACTGTCGCTTGGGACATATCGACAAATCGGCAGTAGCGGAACATGTTTTTAAGGATGGAGATCACGAAATAAAATTTGGTGAGACAAGCGTGCTAGCGAGGACGTCGCATTATTATACACGTATGTATAGAGAGGCAATTGAAATCCACAAACATCAATACAATTTTAATCGTAAAGAAGAAGGATTAAAATTGGACAAGATATGCCGGTCGACGTTGCATCAATCACGTGACAATCGATTGCCTGCAATCGAGAGAACAGACGATAGCCAGAGATAGCCACACATCGACGCCACGTGACGTGCGGTGGCGCCCTCTACGATCTCCATATAAGCGGCGGCCCCAGCTCCTAGCAGCCAGTCGTCGACTCACCTCGGAAGATGTTCTCCGTAGTTGAGAACGAAACGTCAGGGAGAAGAAGTTTTACAGATCGACCACGGCAACTTATCCTGGAAGTGTTTACTGATGACTACTTTCAAAGATGATCTACAGTGGTGTGGAACCTCAGTGGAAATAAATTAACGTGATCACTGCAGTTTAGCTTTTATAGCCCTAATAAGCCGAAGCTATTTGCGGTATCACCGTATGTACAGCGTCTGGTGCGTCGAAGTAATAGGTCTCGTATTCGTCTGCGACGATGGAAGAACTCCAGCCACAAAAGGACGGCTGAAGGCGGTCCTCTGGCTACTATACTCTAATACTGTCTTCTCCCCTCTGTGTTCTACAGACAAGAAACGCGAACTCCCAGCCGCAACGACGGAGTTCAGATAACGTCTCAACGTCAGTATAGGCAAAAGAAGTGCTCTCAGTCGCTGAACGCTGCGTACTCAACGACGACTTCCAACCCTGAGGCGAAGTCCAGAATCGTATAAGTTTACAACAGTACAGTGCCTAACCGTTCTAACTATAAAATCTCGTGAGAGAAAGGACAGCAAGTCCGTCTGTGCCAACACGAAGCTGATACTGAGCGACCATCACACACGGGAGCTCAAAACGGAAGACCACGTCTCTCCAGCGCTGGCTTCCCAGCAAGGCTTGGCTCCCTATCCTCGTAATTCCGAAAACGAATCATATTCCCGAAACCACGGAATATTTTCCCTCTCTACAGATTCTTCCGAACACCGACGAACCATATTTTAGTCTTTTGTCGTCCAGCGCGGAAAGTTTGCGAGTAAAAAGCTATGCTCGTGCAATTGTAAGCTTCTGAGTAAAAATCCTTGGAAATAACGCAGCCTGTGTGGTTTCCGAGGTGCCGCTTCTTCGTTCCTCTCACCTGCGTCCGAGAGTTTCAGCGTTTACGAAGTATAATCCTTCCTGTTCGGCTGCAACACAGCCGGTCGCGACTCTACTGTGCTCCAGCACTTAGGTGCTACAACGTCTGTTTCCTACTTCCTGTGTTTAAGCAGGACCAACACCTTTGCGGGCCTTCCACCCAGAGCTTGAGTTCCTCCTGTCGTTTCATCTCTACTGGCGTTCCAACCTCTACTAGTATAGGCAATCATTCATTATGCTGTTTTTATAATAAATACACTTCGTCACCTTTCATGCAATAAGCGTTAACAATTATTTACAAGACACATGACAATGTCAGTCTCCTTTACATATTCATATATACGATGTACAGTGTACAACCTATCACATGATGTGGACGAGTTCTTGTAAGGTGCGAAATTACAGCCACCTTACAATCTAAGCACTTCTGAGGTGGGACCTGTGTGTACCATCCACAGTGCGCCTAGATGACTTCGATCGATGGTTTAACTGCCTGCAAGATCTGGAGTTCTTCGCTGCCAAGGACTGGTACCACCTCTTCTTCGTCTTCACTGATGAGAAGAATACCAGGCCACTGGAGGCCTAGCTGATGGTACGTTGTGAGCTGACCAACTATCATCACTGTGGGGGAGTGCAGTAGCTGCCACCTTGACCTGCCTCCATAAGGAGACACCTGTATCATGGGCCATTCTCTTGAAGAGAGGCCATCGTGTGATACTTCATGACTATGGCTACCCTGTGCACAGTTGTTGGGTGTCGTTCCTGGCTGCCAAATAAGTCGTCCACAAAAGCGCCCTCGTAACCTACTTTCGGGGTTAAGGCAATTGGGTCATACAGGCAATGTGTGCAGTCCATCTGGTCAATGGCTGTTCATGACACAGCTGCCTCTACATGAGCAGCCATACCACTGTTGTGTCGAGATTGCAAGGCAGGCACGTGTCAGCATATACTCGTCTGGCGAGTGATACACCAGATCACCCGGCCTGCAGTAACCTAGAGGAGACACCTGTGCTTTGTTTTTAATAAATGTGTATTCTGTCAACAATTTTTTACTAGTACCCTCTGGCATTCGGCAAATCATCACTTCCCCACTCCCCACTATGCTATCCTAGCGACTGTAGAGGCAACCGCCCCATGGCCACGAGTGGTAGAGGTGACTTCTGGTACCACTCTTGCGTATGTACAACATCAGTGGCCGAAGTCGCCTGTCTGTCTCCCCCTCGAACTGGATTGCTACAGATTGCTGTTCACCACTTTTTGATGTGGCGAAAACTCTCTTTTGTTGGCCTCTTTTTGTTTTTATTTATTTGTGACCATGTCGTGTCATGGGGACATCTGTAGCACTTTGAGAGTTACTTTCGTTAAACTACAGGTGCCGTTGGATCTTGTCCAATGTCATGGCAACAGTAAGGGAGTTTACTTTCAACCAGTGTCATGACAATTTTGTAATTTGTCTGGACACGTTGCCATGGACTGAGGCAGTGCCAGTGATGTGTGTTATGTTTAGAAGGTTTGGATGTGGTGTCACCGCCAGACACCACATTTGCTAGGTGGTAGCTTTTAAATCGGCCGCGGTCCGCTAGTATACGACGGACCCGCGTGTCGCCACTGTCAGTGATGGCAGACCGAGCGCCGCCACACGGCAGGTCTAGTGAGACGTACTAGCACTCGCCCCAGTTGTACAGACGACTTGTTAGCGAAGCTACACTGACAAATACGCTATCATTTGCCGAGACGATAGTTAGCATAGCCTTCAGCTACGTCATTTGCTACGACCTAGCAAGGCGCCATTTATCCTTTGCTATGTATCTGATGAAGCATGAACCATCTGACCGATGTACACCAATTATGGAATAAAGTTAAGTATTACTTCAACTACGTAGTTTATTTGCTACTATAATTTCCGTTAACTGTTCCAGACCTCACGCCAGTCTGCGTGAGCTTGCACGCGTGCATTTCGGCCTCCTCTAGTAACACGGTGTTGGCTCTTCTGCCAACACTACATTGGAAATGAGGCAGAGCAGTGCACGCAATCTCATTGGGCCATGGTATGGCGCAAAGATTAATGTAATTTGTTTCTTGTCTGTTCGATTTGGCTACCGTTTCCTCACTTTTACGACTATAACGCCAGAAACATATGTTGCTACCTTGAAAGAGCAAATAGCCACATTGCTGGAAACTGCAGCCGAACAGAAGGAAATGAATAAAGCAGTAGTAGCGAACGTAATGGCTATTTGTGTGTACACAGACATGTCCAAGAGAACAGATACCAATAATCCGCTTAAACAGCCTAAAATGCATGAGTAAGAGAAATTTGTATAACTTGGCTGCTTTGGGCGTAGAAATAATTCAACAGATGCGCTTGAAAATTTGTGACTATACTGGGCCTAGAATCCACATTCGCCATTTATCACGATCGGCTGTTTTGACTGCCTCGGCTATCCAGACATGCATCCCGCCCGACTCAAAGTCCAAAGTGCAGCAAACCACTGATGATGTGACCCCGCTCATTTTCCCCATTGCTTGCAGCCTCACTGTATTCTTGCAAGGGTATAAATGATAGAATGCAAGATGTATCTGTGTCCGAAAGAACGGACGCAGTTGATCGACTTAAGAAGCCTTACATTCATAAACAAAGGGAAGTTCGTATAACTTAGCTGCTTTGAGTCTTAAAATGATTCAACCGCTGCACTTGAAATTCTGTGAGCGTGCCGGGAATTAAGGCAGATTTCTCAGTTTCTTGCGAACTGACACGCTGACTGCCTCGGCCATCCAGACACACTTCACGTCCGACTCGAATTCCCAAGTGTTGCTCACCACAGATGTTGTGGCCCCATTTTTTAGTTCAATGCCCAAAGCTCTAAAGTCATAGTACTTTCCCTTTACTGACGAATATAAAGCTGCTTAAGTCGATCATTGGTGTCTGTTCTTTCGAACATGTTGAATGAACAGATACCACACACAGATACGCCACGATGGGCAATCTGACTATTTCTATGTAGATACATGCCATCGTTCGTCCCTTTGCAGAAATATAGTGATGTTGTGAGTAGTGGGTAAAATGAACCCAGGTCACAAAATCAGTGGCGTGCAACACTCGGGAATTTGAGTCAGACGGGATGCGTCTCTGGTTGACCAAAGCAGTCAATCCGACTGTTTGAGGGAAAATGGAGTATCTGGGTTCGAGTCCTAGCCTGGCCACAAATTTTCAAGTGCAGCTGTTCAATTATTTCAACGCTCAAAGCAGCTAAGTCATACAAGTTTCTCTTTAGTTATGAAAATGAAAGCGTTCGAATCCATTAGAGGGAAAGATTTACCTGATCCAAGTGAGATAAAAACCTTGTTGAATATAACCGTTCCTTTAAATAATGCCGTAGAAGCTAACATAGTGATTCTTTTTCGGGGAAAACAACCGAAGATATGACAGATGTGAGGGCTGCCACTAAATTGGCAAACTGGACAGACGGAACTTGTTTAAATATCGCTAAGTTATGATTAGTGTGTGACGCAAAGGCATAAATTGTGTATCATAAGTCTGTCAGTAAGGCGCAAACATTTGACAGCTGGCTAATGAACTTGCCCAGCATTATCGCAGAGAAAACAATGCTACGTTCTCATCGGGTTGTCTCAAAACCACGAGTCAGTGGAGCCCTTCTCTGACAGGATTAGGAAAGAATACACAGACTTATGTAGAATGCAGAGACTGACAAAGTCATACAGCAAGAGGTGGAAAATAAGGCTTACGATGTGGCTGAGAGGGATATTTACGTTGACGTGTCAAAAAGAGTGAGGATGGAAAATCCTAGTGATTTGATGTGACTCTTGAAATTTTCCCGGCGTATCGAATATTCCACAAGATTTCGGGATTGCAGCCGGATCTCATCGAATTCTTTCCACGATATTTCGGCTGACAACCTTACAGTCATCTTCAGGCGAGTGTTTGACACTGGAGATTACTAGTTTTTTTTTTTTTTTTTTTTTACTTTATTGTCATTTTAATGCCTATACAATAAGCAGGCTGGCAGCAGCACACTACGCTGCTCTTCAGCCAAATGAGACATAAGCACAAAAAAACAGGAGGAAACAGAAAAGTCACAAAATGGTGGGCGATAAAATAGGAGACACAGAGAGACAAACACGGAGCCGTTCACACTTGACGATAAACCACACTGCAAACTGTTGAGACGACGCACAGTCACTGATGAAGACGATGGCACTGGTGAACGACGGAGCGTGACGGGAAACACTGAACACGAAACACGACGGCACACACAAGACACTGATGGCGGCGATCTCCGGCGCGCGAAAGTCCACGTAGCGTGTGCGAGTCCGGGGACCTGCCAAGAGTGGAACAGGGGGGAGGTGGGGGGAGAGGGGAGAATAGGATGCCAACGGCGGGGGAGACGGGGGAAAGAGGGAGAGGGACAGGGGTGGGGGGCCCGGGGGAGAAGGGGAGAGAAAAGGAGGAGGGAGGGAAAAAGGGAGAGAAGGGAGGGAGGGTGCCCGGAGGAGCAAGCACGGGAGGAGGGCGGGAGGATCAAAGTTGGTAGGAGGGGTAGATGGAGGGGAGGAGGGCATCATCAGGGAGGGGGAGCTGGCGGAAGCCACCTTGGGAGAGGGTAAGGAGGGTGGAGAGATGGAGACCGGGTGGGACATGAGAGTACAGGCGCGGCAGCGGGCGGGGGTGGGAGAGGATCGGGGAGACGAGCGGGTGGGGAGGATCGAGTTTACGGGAGGTGTAGAGGATTCGTATCCTTTCGAGGAAGAGGAGGAGGTGAGGGAAGGGGATAAGATCATACAGGATCCGCGTGGGGGAGGGGAGACGAATGCGATAGGCAAGGCGGAGAGCATGGCGTTCAAGGATTTGGAGGGATTTATAAAAGGAAGGGGGGGGCGGAGATCCAGGCGGGATGGGCGTAACAGAGGATAGGGCGGATGAGGGACTTATAAGTGTGTAGGATGGTGGAGGGGTCCAGACCCCACGTACGGCCGGAGAGATTACTAGTGCAACTCGCTCTATTTATACGTCAAAGTTCCGCAGACGCGCATGCGCAAGTTAGCGTAGCATGCGCGCCACCTATCGATTCCAAGGCCCTCTACAATATTACTGCATCTATGGAGCGCCAACGAATGCGTGAAAAAAGTAAAACATGCACGCAGACGTGTCCAAAACAATAAAATGCAAAATTTCAATATTAAAATTAAAATTACTTGTCGCTCGACATGTCAGAAGCCATAAAAAGTTTTCTTTTGGTTGAAATTAAAGAAATCAACGGGTCCCAGGCCTTATTCAATAAAAAGCCGCCATCACGATTAATGAGACTTTCCGCTAAACGTATTTCCACGAATTCCTTCACAACTGAATCCCAGAAGGATCTCGATGGGGCCAAGATTTTCGTGGCCGAATAATTCATAGTATGTCCTGTGGAAATACAATGTTCGGCTATGGGCGACTTACTGGGCTGTAAAAGGCGAGTGTGGCGCTCATGTTCAACGCAGCGGTCGTGTACTGTGCGTGTGGTTTGACCAATGTAGGCTTTCCCACACTCGCAAGGTATTTTATAAATTCCAGCCTTCCGTTATCCCAGATCATCCTTGGCTGAGCCCAGAAGAGCACGAGTCTTTGTAGGTGGCCGGAAGATTTCTTTCACACGATGTTTCTTTAAAATTCTGCCTACTTTCGATGAAATGTTCCCGACATATGGGAGAAATGCTCTGGACTTAAACACCTCGTTATCCTCTTGATCTTGTGGGTGGTCACGTTTTTTTCCTCCTTAAAGCAGTACTGACCTGATGTGCAGAATATCCATTATGTTGAAAAACCGATTTCAAGTGCTCTAATTCGTCTGCAAGGCTGTCATTATCAGACACGACATGTGCCCTATGCACCAACGTTCGAAGAACACCCATAGTTCGTGACGGGTGATGACAGCTTGACGCCTGCAGGTACAGATCGGTATGCGTGGGTTTCCGATAGACAGAATGCCCCAATGACCCATCCACCCATCCACCCTGCGTTTAACCCTGCACTAGCAATCTCCAGTGTCAAACACTCGCCTGAAGATGGCTGTAACGTTGTCAGCCGAAATATCGTGGAAAGAAGTCGATGAGATCCGGCTGCAATCCCGAAATCTTGTGGAATCCTAGTGATTTGTCCACTGCCACTAGTTTCACCACACACCTGGATAAAATCCACATTGGTTCTCAGACGAAATGTCCATAGTGATCTCCTCCGAGACGAGGTGTCATACATGCGGGCATACAGGCCACATCAAGAAGCTATGGGTAAGTAGGACATAAGGTGCACGATTTCTAAAGGAAAAAGCGAGATAATCGACGTCCAGTTAACTGAAACTTCCTGGCAGATTAAAACTGTGTGCCGGACTGAGACTCGGACTGGGGACCTTTGCCTTTCGCAGGCAAGTGCTCTACCTACTGAGCTACCGAAGCACGACTTACGACCCACCCTCACAGCTTCAATTCCGCCAGTACCTCGTCTCCTAACTTGTGCCAGGAAGTTTGACATCAGCGCACACCCCACTGCAGAGTGAAAATTTCATTCTGGTCCAGTTAACCGTTTGTTAAATGGAAGCAGCAGTGCCTCATCTCCGCGCTGCTGCTACGGTCGCGGGTTCGAATCCTGCCCCGGGCATGGATGTGTGTTATGTCCTTAGGTTAGTTAGGTTTAAGCAGTTCTAAGTTCTAGGGGACTGATGACCACAGACGTTGAGTCCCATAGTGCTTAGAGCCATTTTAAGTGCCTCATCTGTCAGACGCCATTCCCAGAGGTGAAGAGTACTGCAAAACCGTGTGTAGAGATGGAATGCTGCTTTTTAGGGATGGTAAACGGTAGGGAACATAAATTGTTGGTGGACACGGGTGTTAATGTGTCAGCCGTCAGTCAGGACCTTTTTGGTAGGAAGAGACTGACGTCTCCACGATATGGGTTACACAGGGCAGGTGACGATTATGTGATGTCATTAGGGACAACACTGCTCAACTTTGGCGTTGGAACTGCAGCATGTGGAAGTGTTGCCACATGTCAGTGGGTAGTACTACGCGCCCTAGGACTCGAGATTCTTAATGAACATCACGCAAAAATTCATCTTTCACATTGTAAGGTTGGGGTTTTGTTGTGCTTATTCTAGAATTAAGAAAAACTGTGTGAGGTGAAATGACAAGTTTAATGTCGCAATATTTCTCACCAAATTACAGCTTTTCACACAGTTTTAAACTCGCCAACATAAAATCAGCGCAATGGATAACACATCTTGCCAACATCAAAAAGTGAAATAAGTTTATACACAACAATGTTAAATATTAACTCTCTGAAAGAACATTAATCTTAAGAACAATATTATGAAAGTTTAATTGGAAGTTTCTTTACATTGATCCTAAGCACAATAATATGAAAGGTTATTTGGACGTTTCTTTACAAAATTGCTCCTACAAATACGTTATGATGCTGGTCAGTACTACGAAAATCGTCCGATTTCGGTTCCAAGTTCGGTACTATTTAGGATAACAATCAAGTCTATGATGGATGGTTAGTCAACTGACAAATTTGAGCGCAAGATTGCCCAAGGCCGCTCGAGTTTACAGTGGACGCAAGCTGCTGAACCAATAAAGTTTACGCCTCTGCACGTGGTATTTACCTTAAGCTGCGACGTGCTGCTGTCTGCGAGGCAGCTCTCTCCCACTGAAATCCCTACAAAACTAATCTGGTCTTTGCTGAACTTTCCAGCAGAAACTTTCTCAATGTTTCTCGTTATGCGAGAAAACATGTACTCAGCCCTAGTCTTATTGTGTGCCGATTTACACGCACATTGTCGGAGCAGTGTGCATATTATAGTAGCCTCTCAGTTCTCGCAAGAACAATTAACTAATTTGGCTGGTTCGTTTCTCCACAGTTGGAGATAAATGTTGCTACAGCTAATTCTTTAGCTGGAGAGCAGCCGCTATGAACACAGTGTCCACACAAATTTCTTCACTGCGTCGTACGGAGCATTAAGCACTCCATTCTGCACTTGAGGCCAGTTCAGAGAAGAGTCCACTCGATAAATTTCTCTCTTGTCCTACTCATGGCAGAACTGCCTCCCTCCACTTGGGTCCCTTTTTCACATCAAGGCTTTTTTCGACCAATAGGAGCGTTCCTCTTATTTTGTAGGAACACCCTCTACCAATCGCAACATTCCTTCTATCAAACTGTGTCGAAACTTCAGTATTTTTCTCCTTCCTAGTGCCTTTCCGCCAATCGGATGTTTTGTGCCCGTTCTAGACGCCAAAAGTACATTGACCTTTCTGTGTGTGGCACTCGCTGGACGAAAATGCGTCACTTGCTTTTGTTCATATCCCACTGGACTTTCAAAACGCAGTTTTCTAAAGCTTCTTCTCTGCCCTTGTACCAATGCCTCGCACAGGCGGTCCTCTGGCTTAAATCACCTGGTCCGGGGTCGCTGTCCTCCTTCCTGCCACCCCTTTAAGTGGTTTCCGGCGTAACTCTTGGAGCGTGGCTTCACTATGCCATTGTGGAGCTGGCTTTTCAAAACTAAAAACGACTCGACTCGCGTTTCCTGTTCTACTTTCTGCTAAAAGGCATGCATTGTGTAGGAATGGTGTGTAAATTACCGTCAGTTGACTATCATCCCTTTTTGCATTACATATTAATAGGCAAATGTTTTCATAACTGTCGATTTATGTTAGGTGTCATCTTCACCTTCTCATTGTGATTTGTAAAGGTCTCATGTAAGGTGCAAATCTGACCATTTATTCTGCCACCTCACAACATTATACAATTGAACTGGGGGGATATTGTTTCTACAGAGGGAAATGACTACAAGTGAGACAATAACACAAGGTTTGCTGACCTAGAAGGTGATATCAAAGAAACTACAGACATATGCGTTAAATATCACTTTGCGTGATAGCATGTCACGTGGTACAGGGAAGCTGGTCTGGGTCAGTGTAGGTACAAACTAGTCAAAGGAAGTATTCTCTGTTGTAGAGCCATTGTAAAGCAATTATGAATTGGATAAGTCACACTGTTTTGTAAGCAAAAGCGTAGTATACATCAGTGAAATGGACAGAGGTTTTGTTGTCCGAGTTAGTCTTGATAATTTAGACATGGATGAGGTGAGTCTGCGAAGGGGTTTACTGATTGATAACTTAGATACCCTAGAGAATGATGACACGGGTAGGTCAAGTGAGGACCTTTGCTGCATGCAAACAATCGTTTCATCTGTATTATGTGATGAAGTGAAACGTTTATAAGGGAGCAATAGAAAAGTACTCCTGGAAGATATGATGTAGGAGTGCTAGTCTTGCAAGTTTCGCAGGAAAGTTTCTGTGAGGTTTGGAAGGTAGGAGACGAGGTACTGGGGGAAGGAAAGCTGTGAAGATGGGTCGTGAGTCGTGCTTGGGTAGCTCAGACGGTAGAGCAATTGCCCGCAAAAGCCAAAGGTCCCGAGTTTGGGTCGCTGCCCGGCATGCAGTTTCAATCTGCAAGGAAGTTTCATATCAGCACCCACTCAGCTGCAGAATGAAAATTTCATTCATGGAGTGAATGACAAAGCTTTAGAATGTCAAGAACAAACAGACCAACGTGTGAGGAAATTGGCGCAGTATAGGGTTGACCAACAGGCTTTGGTAACAAATCTGTACCCAACTAAGGACAAAAGGAGGGAATTCCTAACCTGATACCAAGCATCATACCAAGTTGTGGAAATGACAATGCCTATCAAAGTTAAGATACAGATGCCAGTAACAATGTCGCTTATTCACGTTATTTCATAAGGATGTTTGTTTACAGCTGTATTCACAGTCAATACAGCTATCTGTAACATCATTATGAAATAAACTTCCGTAATTGGGAAACTTCAGAAATAACTGTCCCAGCTACAGTTTAACACCTACCAACGCTCTGTCGACATCCAGGGAGCAAACTTATACAGTAGTGACAGCAACTAACAGACAGCGTTATCATATAATATCAAGACCACCTGATATAAGTCGACGACGGCAATCACACCGAAACAGGCCTATTGTAATAAATAGTATAATAGAACATGCTGCGTCTTGGTCTCATAGCATAATGAGTAAAAACGGATATGTGAATCAACTGTTTGTAAACTTACTATGAGTAATACAAGCTGCTGGAAAGTGTATCACTGTAGAGGGAAACATAAATTGTTAGATACGTTCTGTATATATATTCCTGTACATTGTTATGTTACGTTTTGTAAATATTGTGTACATGCAGTTGCTGTACCTTTTTTCTAGATTGAAATATATATATATACTTTATGTGGATGCGTAAAAAATTTCAGTGTTAATGCATCGCTCCTTATAGAAAGGGAACATGCAGTGCAGATGTCACTGCATGTGTTAAACATTATACAGGGATATGACAAAACAGAATGAAACAAAACAAATGAGTAGAGTTTAACAACTAGATTTGTTTGGTTGTCAAGATAGATAGCAGATGACACGTTTTATTTTACAAAATGTATGTCCCACATGTATGTCTAACATGTGGGACATACATTTTGTAAATGTCCATGGGCTCACTTTCCAGTACAACAGACCAGTAGCATGTGCCATCAGGATTCCAGATGAACATATACCTGTGAGCCATTTCGCCAAATGGAGCATGTAGACTTTTTTAAAAAAATTATTTCTTCTTTTTGTACAGATATTTTATATAGATTTTCCCCCTTAAACACCATAACGCTTAGTTATACTAACACTTGTGTAATGATGTTAAAATATTGTTTGCTATATTCATAACAATTCAGGTAGAACATTTGGTGTGTTCTTGTATCTAGATAACAGATTTAAAGAAAATGGCAAATAAGTAAGAATAAATAAATAACGTTCCCTATGCACGAATAATCTATACTAGGCGACTGTGTGGAACTGTATCGAAGGCACTGCGTAAGTTGGGAAATACGGCATCAACCTGGGCTTCACAAGATCGACAATCACAGCACCGTAGTGATTCCCAGAAAGCAGGTGTTCTGTCTCCAGGAAAAGCAATTTAACGTTTATGTTTAACCTTCACGACTGGAGGTACTCTTGTTCAAGTCGAGCCCTGGAACGAACACCAATAGTCGATTCAGTAATGCACGTTTCCCCTGGCTGCTCACGATCATTTCCGAAATGCTAAATCGGGTATTTTATAATCAAAATTATTTTTATCTACACTTTAAATGATTTTTAAAGTCCAACATAATGTACTTTGAGTATTAGTCAAGCGTGAAATGAAACGGGAATTTTTTTACACTACATTTCGCTGCTGTTAACCTTTTAATAAAAATCTCAATTACACGGTGATGCAAGAGAAGCATAATTGAACAATGGCGAATTATGTGCTGTATATATTTCATTCATGGTATGAGTATGAAAAGAACTTTAATTTCAACATGCATGACCTCTTTGAAAGAGTCATGAGCTCGCGAACAATGGCGTAGCTTCCAAATACGTTTGTTAAAATGGTGCAAAAAATGGTTCAAATGGTTCTGAGCACTATGGGACTCAACTTCTGAGGTCATTAGTCCCCTAAAACTTAGAACTAGTTAAACCTAACTAACCTAAGGACATCACAAACATCCATGCCCGAGGCAGGATTCGAACCTGCGACCGTAGCGGTCTTGCGGTTCCAGACTGCAGCGCCTTTAACCGCACGGCCACTTCGGCCGGCAAAATGGTGCAAAGTGACTGCAGAATTTTGTATGGCTTCTAAGAAACGAATTTTTTGTTTTTTATGTAGAAATATTATTTGGAATTAGCTGATTAACTAAGTGTGAGATTTATTAAATTTGTTTGATTGTACGTATTTTTAATAGAATTTAATCTAATTAGTTGCAAAGGACATTTTTAAGATTTCGTAAACCATTGGTCATCTAAAACCTTATATCTCAAGAACCATAAGTTCTAGAAGGCTGTGATTTGATTTAATTTGTAGTGGAAACTTTGTTGCATAAGTTGGTAGGACTTTCATGACAGTTGCGAGTCTTGTTTGCGTTGTGCATGCGATATTGTTGGTGTAACGTTTGCGAGTACTCCATTCGTTTTCCTGTTGTGCTAGTGTACTCTTGATGCAGTGAGCTAATTATTACATTTGACAATGACAAGAGCAAAAGGAGTTTTCAAGAAAGTAAAAAACCGAGGAAATCGGTACTACAGAATTTATCCTCGTGTACCAGAGGTTACAAGTGAGGTTCAATGCAGGTACAGCTCCACACACTGCTACACCCTCAAGTTCCTCTTCCAAAAAGAAACTTGCGAAATGTGGTGAAATGTATTCAAATAAGCGAAATATGAATGATAAAGACATCAACATCATTATAGATTTCAGTATTCTCAGTTCCGTGTTCAGTGAATTTACAAGTTGTAGTTTATGTGGAGGAAAAATAAACGTCACTGAAGACGCCTCAAAGCGATATGGGTTAGTTTGTAGCTTGAGAGTTTCATGTGGAAATTGTAAACTTCAGAAGCAATTTTTTACTTCAGAAAAGTGCAAATATAACGAATTATTTGCGACAAATATAAGATATTTTTATGGGCTGAAGTGCATTGGAAAAGGGCCTACTGCTGGGAAAGTATTATGCGGTATAATCAATCTGCCACGCCCCACTACAAGCCTATCAAAACACTGAGGCATTTTACTAGACAAAGTGGAAAAAATAGCAGAGGAATCAATGTAAACTGCAACACAGGAGGCAGTTGAGGAAAATAGAGACAGTGGGACATCTACAGACATAACAGTTGCATTTGATGGTACTTGGCAGAAGCCACCAGTCTCTAAAAGTCCTGTGCAGCTGTCACAAATATTGACACAGGTAAATTCCTAGATGTAGAAACTTTTTATGCAAAGATTGCCATGGATGCAATATTGCTAAGTCAAATGTAGACAAAAAGAGGCATCACGAACGAAAGTGCATCAAGAATTATACAGGCTCTAGTTGAGGATTGGAGAGTACCTCAGCTGTAAACATTTTTGATCGCTCTGTACAAAATCGGGGGGTTCGCTATGTGCAGTTCATTGGAGATGGTGACTGTAGCTCATTCAAATCTGTTGTTGATAGCAGACCTTACGACAACAAGATACCAGAAAAGTTGGAGTGTGTCAACCACGTACAGAAAAGAATGGTCACACTACTTCGACGGAGGAAAAAGGAGTTGTTGAAGATGCCGCTGTCTGATGGCAAGACTATTCGGGGCCGTTTACTAGACAAAAACATCAATCAGCTATCACAGTGCTATGGTGAAGCCATAAAAAGTAACCAAAATAACCTAGATGGTATGAAAAAGGCTGTGTGGGCATCCTTATTCCATAAAATATCAACGGATGACAATCCGATCCACAATCTTTGCTCAGGCGAGTGGTGTAAATATGAAAAAGCTGAAGCAGTTGGAACTTTAGACAAGTTTACCCACAAGAACTCTTTACCTGAGGCTATCATGTTGGCTATAGAGTTTATAGAGATCTGGCAAATCCAGATCTATAGAAGAAATGTCTAACAGGGAGAACACAAAATGCGAATGAGTCATTCAACAATGTAGTGTGGACAAGAGTACCTAAAAATGTATTTCTGGGGCACCATACATTGAAGCTTGGTGTATTTGATGCTGTTATCACATTTAATGATGGTAATGCTGATAGACTAAAAGTCTTAGAGGAATTGGGAGTGAAGACTGGTTGGAATACACAAGACATACTAGAGGAACTGGACAAGCAGCGAGTCAAGAATGCTAAACTGCTAGTCCAAAAAATGTCCAAGGAGGCAAGATCTTTGAACAAGAGGAAGAGGATGCATTCTGCTAATGTAGATGAAGATAAAAAGACTACAGCGCTGGTGCATTTTAGCTGTTGATTCTATTTAAAAGTCAGTTTTATTTAAAAATAATTTTCAATTGCAATGTCTGAAAAATAATTTTTTCTAAGACAAATGACCCGTTTTCTCAGTAACTGAAAAAGATATACTCTTCATTTTTTGCTTGTAATACCCTTATTGTACTATACCTCTGGAATGTTAGAGATAACTTGCACATTTCTGGCAAAATGCACAAAAATGTATAGAAAATTGTAATAAAAAATGTAGAACAGAGAAAAATTTCTATCTTAACTTATGTAATATATATTTCAATCAAACTAGAGGATAACCCACAAAAGTTTCATAATGTTGCATGAAGTAGTTCTTTAGAAAATTGGTCATGGAGTTATCAAATTTAACGTTAGCGGGATAGGCCATTCATACTCCCCTTAAGTAAATTAGAAAGAGTGTGGAAAATCTAAATCAAGTTGATTGGACGATTATGACTACTAATTTCTTAGAATTTTTCCGATATATTCATTTTGAGAAAGTTGTACGAGAGGAAGAAAATTTTTCCATGCCTCTTCTTGCATCTTGCAATGTATGCTCTCGTAATTACAGTAGCAATTCTCTTCGTGATACACAACATCTGAAGTTTCTTGACATGTCAATAACGCTCTCGCCCTTGCTAAATGAACACACGACAAAACCACGCCGAATGTCTTAGGGTCTTTTATAAAGAATGACGAAGCTTCTAAGGTACGGGGACCAAATACCGCCACCTTTGTACGTAATATGTTGTAGTTTCGTTAGTAAGTCATGTTGAATCACTAAATTTATGAAAATTGCTCTTTAATCTCTTTTGAACATAAAAACAAAGATATTTCTGATACTTATGCCTGGAGGTTCAGAAACTCCGAATTAGAAGAATGTTTCATGCTGCCGTTATTATGAACACATGGTCCAATTAACGCCACATATTTTAAACACAAAATAAGTATTTATTTTTATTCATAATTATCATTAACTAAAATGTCACAGTGTCAACCTATTTTGAGCTTATACAGGATGATTTTTTCCACTGCGTACAAGCTCTCGGGATTGATCGATGAGAGGATATGGAACAAAAAAGATGTAATGAACTGACGTCTGGAAATGCATGGTTTCCATGCTAGGGACCGTTTATTCAGTTACACGTTGTTACATGTGCCTCAACTCATGCGTGTATGCCCCGTAGCATGTCTGACTCACACGTTCACATCGGCCAGGCTGCATCCGAACAGTGTCAAAGGCACCCTGAATACGCTGTTCCAGTGTCTCCACATCTGGAATGGGTTCTGCATACACGATACTTCTGAGATGGCTCCATAACCAGAAATCGCATGGGTTGAGATTCAGTAAACCAGTAGGCCATGCAACTGGACTCTCTTGTCCGATCCATTGACCAGGGAAGACACGATTCAGATGCATCGGCACGATAACGGCGAAGTGGGCTGCAGCAGCCACATAATCATTGGAATCATCAGTTGCACTTCTTCCAGCAGGGGAGAGAAAGTCACCTGAAAGAAACGCAAATAGTTCAGGCCTGTTAGACGACGTGGAAGGAAGACTGGTCCTAAAATACGATCGCCAATCATCCTGCCCACATATACCGGCTGCACCGATGTTGATGATTCGCTGTCACGATACCAAGGGGGTTCTGCATATTATCCCACAGATGACTGTTATGAAAGTTGAAGATACCAGTCCACATAAAGGCGGCCTCATCTGTGAAATGGGTGGATGACACAAACTCCGGCATCGTGGTTGCCTGGGGAAGAAACCAGTGACAAAATGTTCCCAATGTGGAAAGTCTGTCGCTAGTAAACCCTGCACACGCTGTACGTGATAAGGGTAGTAACACTTGTCGTGGAGAATGTTCCACACCGTCCTCTGGCTTATCCTGTACTGGTGAGCTAACTGCCTAATATTGACACGGTAGTCGCCTACCATAGTGGTAATCCCATTTTCCTCCAAGTCTGGTTTCCGAATATTCTGGGTAAATCATTCATGATTACCAGTTTCCTCAAACGACTCTGTCCCAGACCAACGGCGAAACGCTGTTGCAAACATTGAATGCTGTTGTTGTTGTCGGCAGGAATAGGTCTCCTGCTGCCCTATGCTCTTTGCCTTTCTGTAAGTAAACACCATGTTGCAAGGTCTCGATTCGAATATTGAACCATTGTGTACAACACTGTATCACATCCACTACAGTGTGAGTCGGCAAGAGAAGTGAATCGGACACAACATTGCCAATTACTAATGCAGGAGAGGGCGCTAGGGATAATGTATGAGGAACAGTACCACCCTCTAGGAGGAAATCATGCATACTGTAACTATGGCTGCATGGTACAGCGCGTATTAGACTTCAGTCTCTATAACAAAGTGTGATTGAACAAATGGTCTCTAGCATGGAAACCATGCATTTCCGGACATGAGTTCATTAAACCTTGCTTTTTCTGTATCCTCTCATTGATCAATCCCCAGACGTTGTACACGATGGAAAAAAATCACCCTGTACAGTTTGTGAACATTTATATATAAAAGTCATTACTCTGCACATTCTACGCACTTGTGAATTGCAAGGTTTATGGTTTTTTCTAATTACCAGACATTCATCATGTAAATACCTGACATAAGATTTATACAGTGACAGGTACTCTATACGATCTCCATCAACCAGAAAACACATCCAGCCTGTGCCTAAGCTTGCGCTGCATTGGGGATCACTTGTGACAGGAACTTCTTTAGAGCTGGTCTTCTCACAGGTCTTTTCTACGTCATTAAACAGGGAGGCCTAAATTACAGTTTCTTTGTAGTTCAACGATTTTCGAGCGATCTTCTCAGGGCGTCTTTGTTTTGGCGTGGAGAGAACAGTAGACAAAGGAGATGAAGGTGCAGTGTTCGTCATTATTCTGTCACTTCTTAGTTACCACTGTCGACAGAATGACTAAAATTAGGAGTTTCTACTGTGCGTGAACTTTGTGAAGCTATTTCCAATGAGGGAGACACACTTGGTCATCCTGAGTACTACTTGGATATGAACCTTCTGTTGTAGGAGTAGTTTGATTCCTAGATGCTAGTTCTGCCTGTTATGCTGCTTCAAATGCATCTGACGAAACAAATGCCTCTTTAGTAATGACGTTAGGGTAGAACAAATAGCTTCCAGTGGCCCTAAAGCCACTCATTACAATGCTCGGAGTCAAAGCTCTTTTCCATACTGTGTTGAAATTTGTCCTGGAGTCGCTTTTCCTGAAGTCACAGGGCTTGATCTTGTTGAAGACTAACATAGCTTCTTAACCCAAGAAAATCTTTAAAGGTTTGAAAACTGCTATATCCAATGGCTGCAGTTTGTGTGTTGTATTGCTAGGGACACAGTACAGTGTGATGTCATGTGTATCCGCAGCTGCTACGATGTTTGCATCCATATGTGAGGACGCTCCATCAAATATCAGCACTACTTCTCCAGCTGCCTTACATCGGGTAAAGTGATCAAGTCAACTGATGAATAAAACAGTTGTCATTGAATCCTGTCCCCTCATGACGGTCACCGGTCCAAGACGCATTTACGTTTTCCACTTAGGGTCAAATGATGGCCTCTGAAAATTACCATCGGTGGGATTGATGTACCCCGAGCACTGGTGCATGCAACAACTGTAACGTTTTCAGCGTGCTTCGGTTCAACCACACACACTCTTTTGGCGCCTTTCCTTGTCCAAACCATTTGATGATGATGTACAGTGATCTGGTAACCTATTGTCATCGATATTGCATACCCTCTATGGCTTCATCATTATGTCTTTCTCAATCAAAAGACTAAGTAACTCTGAAAAATAATCTTTCACTATTGTACGACCTGGGTTCTTTTTTTGGAGTTTCTTGCAGCTACTTGCGGGTGCCACTGCAAGAACGGTCTCAGCCACTTCCTACCAGCTGACAATTTTGACACTTCAAAAGGGTGTGGTAAACTGTTAAATAGGCAGAAGTTGAAAACAAAGACACACAAAACTTTCACAGTTATTGGCACACCAATCTCAAACAAACAAAACCAACACAGTCTGAACAGGCCCTGAAGGCTCAACGGTACTGGCCGGCCGCCGTTTCATCCTCAGCTCTTAGGCGTCACCATATCACTCAATCGAAAAATATAAGAACATAGTTCTTTTTACATTTCCTTACTGAGGTATTGAGTATGGCCAAGCTTTCTGGCATGTGATCCAGTCTGGATCTGTTCACGTAGAGTCCTCCTAGGAACTTTCTGTACTAATGAAGCTCTTTTCATACTCATTCCTTCGTTTAATGCATTCATTGCGGTCTTCGGTTGTTCTTCTGGCCATGGTGCTCTTTCCGGCATCTAACTTTAAAACGCTTTTGCACAACACGATTGTTTTAATATTATTAATATGTAAACTAAAGTAAAGATATTTGGCTAGCGTACTGTATTGTGACAACATAAATGTTTTGTATGTAGACCTGTAACGCCATTATACCGTTGTATGTAAACCTATAACGCCACCGTGGCATTTAAGTGCTACCACGTACTCCATGAGAGTATAATATTATTCTATAATATTAAAAAGTATTATTATAAATTAAGGTTTGTAACATAAAAGAAGAACATTCACAAAGCACAAAAATATACAGTCTTATATACACTCCTGGAAATTGAAATAAGAACACCGTGAATTCATTGTCCCAGGAAGGGGAGACTTTATTGACACATTCCTTGGGTCAGATACATCACATGATCACACTGACAGAACCACAGGCACATAGACACAGGCAACAGAGCATGCACAATGTCGGCACTAGTACAGTGTATATCCACCTTTCGCAGCAATGCAGGCTGCTATTCTCCCATGGAGACGATCGTAGAGATGCTGGATGTAGTACTGTGGAACGGCTTGCCATGCCATTTCCACCTGGCGCCTCAGTTGGACCAGCGTTCGTGCTGGACGTGCAGACCGCGTGAGACGACGCTTCATCCAGTCCCAAACATGCTCAATGGGGGACAGATCCGGAGATCTTGCTGGCCAGGGTAGTTGACTTACACCTTCTAGAGCACGTTGGGTAGCACGGGATACATGCGGACGTGCATTGTCCTGTTGGAACAGCAAGTTCCCTTGCCGGTCTAGGAATGGTAGAACGATGGGTTCGATGACGGTTTGGATGTACCGTGCACTATTCAGTGTCCCCTCGACGATCACCAGTGGTGTACGGCCAGTGTAGGAGATCGCTCCCCACACCATGATGCCGGGTGTTGGCCCTGTGTGCCTCAGTCGTATGCAGTCCTGATTGTGGCGCTCACCTGCACGGCGCCAAACACGCATACGACCATCATTGGCACCAAGGCAGAAGCGACTCTCATCGCTGAAGACGACACGTCTCCATTCGTCCCTCCATTGACGCCTGTCGCGACACCACTGGAGGCGGGCTGCACGATGTTGGGGCGTGAGCGGAAGACGGCCTAACGGTGTGCGGGACCGTAGCCCAGCTTCATGGAGACGGTTGCGAATGGTCCTCGCCAATACCCCAGGAGCAACAGTGTCCCTAATTTTCTGGGAAGTGGCGGTGCGGTCCCCTACGGCACTGCGTAGGATCCTACGGTCTTGGCGTGCATCCGTGCGTCGCTGCGGTCCGGTCCCAGGTCGACGGGCACGTGCACCTTCCGCCGACCACTGGCGACAACATCGATGTACTGTGGAGACCTCACGCCCCACGTGTTGAGCAATTCGGCGGTACGTCCACCCGGCCTCCCGCATGCCCACTATACGCCCTCGCTCAAAGTCCGTCAACTGCACATACGGTTCACGTCCACGCTGTCGCGGCATGCTACCAGTGTTAAAGACTGCGATGGAGCTCCGTATGCCACGGCAAACTGGCTGACACTGACGGCGGCGGTGCACAAATGCTGCGCAGCTAGCGCCATTCGACGGCCAACACCGCGGTTCCTGGTGTGTCCGCTGTGCCGTGCGTGTGATCACTGCTTGTACAGCCCTCTCGCAGTGTCCGGAGCAAGTATGGTGGGTCTGACACACCGGTGTCAATGTGTTCTTTTTTCCATTTCCAGGAGTGTAGTTATTCCTTAATACAGCGGCAAAAACAACCCATAGTTGTTACCTTGATATAACAGCAACCGTTCAGCTGATTGACACGAGACACAATTGGTGTGTAACGCTGATGTGAAGGGTGATGGGGAACTCGTAACACCTTTTTCTGCCACTAGTTGGCATTACAATACAGCCACATACGAGCACACTAGCGCTGCCTGGTACGAGTACACGAAATTACTTGGGTGGCGTTAAACGTTCAATGTACGTGGGGATATTTGGTAGAGATACCTTATTATTCCAACCAAAGCTCTTTTCAATTGAACAGGGCCTCAAGAAGATCCTAAACTCGGACAGTAACAAGTTGGATTCGGGAAAGGGCGACCGTCCGTAGAACAAATTCTTACCATGAAGAACACAATTTCTCGATCTGAAAAGCATTTGGCTCTTTAGATCGACAATCCTTCTTCAAAATATCAGCTACTTTTGGACTGGATGAAAAGACAATAAATATCGTAATGGAAACACTGACAGACGAATGAAACGTGACGTTTATGGGAGAACTGAGTAAAGAATTTAAGACAGTCAGAGGAGTACGACAAGAAGATGCATTATCCCTTTCACTGTTTTTCTACGTCCTTCAAAAAATTAAGAGCAGCTCCCCAACACACCGACTAGGACGCAAACTCAAAGATGCAGAGTTAGATTGCTGATGACATCACACTAACTGCCAAAATGTGAATGAGGCACAAAAACGACTTGAAACATTGCAGGATCGAACGGGGAATGTTGGGCTATTAATTTCATCTGAAAAAAAAAAGAAATAATTCATGGCTGATGGCAAAACTGGATGAGTTCCAAATTGGCAATAAGAAAGTATTTCGTATTAAATAATTGAAAGACTTAGGTGATTGGATCACGGAAACAGAATTCTTATTTAAGGGAATAGACACTGCGTTTCAGTTAACACATGATATTTCAAGGAAAACTGCCTTTTATGGATCTGCGAAAATCGGCGTTCTACAACACCGTTCAAACCATTAGCAGTCTTCGCATAAGATACAGTCTCCAACAACAAACAAAAAAAGAGCAATCAGTAGAAAAAGAACATAATAATGTGAAGAAAATCTTAAGACCCAGCGTAGAAGATGGAACACCAATGCAGAAATCTATCAGCAAATTTCTGACATCTGATGAACTCAGCAATCTTACTTAATATAATGATAAAATGTATCAATCGTAATTGCAAATTTCTCTTATATCTAATGTTTGTAACAATTAAAACTATGAGCAGGAAAAGGATCGGAAGTGCATAATACACACATAAAAAAACGTTTTGCATCAACTCGGTTCAGAGAGTTCCTGAACCTGTACAGAAAATTGGAATAGAGATCAACATAAACATCATTTCCGCCCTTTTTATTGCTCATGAAAACCACACATTGCGTGTTGTGCCACCATACAGCGAGACCTTCAGAGGTGATGATCCAGATTGCTGTACCCGCTTGCGTTGAATCATGCCTGTATTCGTCGTGGCATACTACCCACAAGTTCATCAAGGCACTGTTGATCCAAATTGTCCCACTGCTCAACGGCGATTCGGTATAGATTTCTCAGAGTGGCTGATGGGTCATGTCGTCCATAAACAGCCCTTTCCAATGTATCGCACGCATGTTCGATAGTGTTCATGTCTGGAGAACATGTTGGCCACTCTAGTCGAGTGATGTCGTTATCCCGAAGAAAGTCATTCACAAGATGTGCACAATGGGGGCGCGAATTGTCGTCCATGAAGACGAATGCCTCGCCAATATTCTGCCGATATGGTTGTACTATCGGTCGGAGAATGGCATTCACGTATCGTACAGCCGTTACGGCGCCTTCCATGACCACCAGCGGAGTACGTCGGCTCCGCATAATGCCACCCCAAAACAGCAAGGAACCTCCATCTTGCTGCACTCGCTGGACAGTGTGTCTAAGGCGTTCAGCCTGACCGGTTTGCCTCCAAACACGTCTCCGACGATTGTCTGTTTGAAGGCATATGCGACACTCACCAATGAAGAGAACGTGATGCCAATCCTGAGCGGTCCATTCGGCATGTTGTTGGGCCCATTTGTATCGCACTGCATGGTGGCATGGTTGCAAAGATGAATCTCGCCATGGACGTTGGGAGTGAAGTTGTGCATCATGCAGCCTACTGCGCTCAGTTTGAGTCGTAACACGACGTCCTGTGGCTACACGAAAAGCTTTATTCAACATGGTGGCGTTGTTGTCAGGGCTCTACGAGCCACAATCCGTAGGTAGCGGTCATCCACTACAGTAGTGGCCCTTGGGCGGCCTGAGCGTGTGATATTATCGACAGTTCCTGTCTCTCTGTATCTCCTCCATGTCCGACCAACATCGTTTTGGTTCACTCCGAGACGCCTGGGCACTTATCTTGTTGAGAGCCGTTCGTGGCACAAAGTAAAAATGCGGACGCGATCGAACCGCGGTATTGATCATTTAGGCGTGGTTGAACTACAGACAACACGAGCCGTGTACCTCCTTCCTGGTGGAATGACTGGAACTGATCGACTGTCGGACCCCCTCCGTCTAATAGGCGCTGCTCATACATGGTTGTTTACATCTTTGGGCGGGTTTAGTGACATCTCTGAACAGTGAAAGGGACTATGTCTGTGATACGATATCCACAGTCAACGTCTATCTTCAGGAGTTCTGGGAACAGCGGTGATGCAAAACTTTTTTTGATCTGTGTATTACATCGGACCATGTATGACATGCACTTAGCAGTCTTATAGTTTTTACGTAGGGGCAACGTTAGTAAATATGTAAAATGTGGTATTACCGAAATTACGACACAGCTCCAGGAGACACTGATACTTGTTCTCCAACTGCTAACCTCCTAGCAAGGGCTGCCCTGGGGGCCATAAAAAGGGGAAGTTCCGACCACCATCCCTCACATGATCCGCAATAAAACGATTGAAGTCCACAAAAATTGATGATATTATATACACATATAAGAAGAAAAATCTCATGTAGTTTATCCAGTCGGACTACAGTGTTGCTTAAAATGTATTTTAGTATTTAAATTTAAAGACTGTCCGAAGAAGGCCGAAAACAACCGCCAGAATACTGAAGTACTGCCATATGTCTTCTACTTAACCGGAACACCTAGTTGTTTTGGCATTACCTTGGAAATTACTGCAGAAGTTTCTTTCTACCAAGCAAAGCTTACGTTAATCGGTCGCCACGTAGAAATAAGTCAGGTTTTACTGTTGTTGCAGGAATCGCCTCTCTAGCTGGTGGTCCAGTACAGTGATGCGTCCTTAGCAATGCAATGTGTTATCACAACAACCTGTTCACTTGTTTTCATAGACAGCCTGCTGTACTAAAACTGTATAAAACACACTTAAAACATGTTACAATGTTTTACATATTGACAATGCGGTCACAAACGAAGAAAAAATTTTATTCACTGTGACAATGGCTGCGGATGCCTACGTTTATATAGAATAGTAGTTTGTCAAATTTATAACAATGCAGAGAATAAGTAGTAAAAAATATTTTTTCAGAAGTCGATTTGTCCGGTTAACGATTTTTTCAGAAAACTCTTGTGGCTGTTATAAGTTTCTTTTTCCCGCAGTGTATCTAATAAAAAAAATTTCACAGTACTTTTATAGACCCTATTGAGTGGTCAGTGTTTAAAAGACGCTGCCCAAATAAAGGGTTATTACTTGCTATTCCTACTGTATGTTCCTTATGCGAGAGCCAGCAACTGCAATACTGGAGAAACATGCCTTTCTTAATAAGGTAAAACAGAGAGCCGAAAAAATGTTCACCGTATAGAAACCTAATTTCCTCAGCATGACACATGTTGGCAGTATCTCAGACATGACAGGTTAGTTATTTCAGGATAAAAATATTAATGTTAGTTTCGTCACCAGGAACTCTTTCCAGTTCAGACTTAATCGCAGTGTATGTAACAACCAGAGTGGATTTTGCGAGCATGTATTTATACTAGAAAATGTATTGACTGTGGAAAACAATATGTAGGACAGACAGGTCGCAATTTTTATACTTAAGCAACTTGCCAGATGAGTGATAAGTGGTGGAGGGTCCCAGTAAAATTCCGCTTGCCATGTGGTATGCCATGCTGGGGCACACAATAAACATGCAAAGGTCTTACAGACTGAGATATAGTCACATGGAAACCACGTAACAGTTAATACCGATGTCAAACTGGGAATGTCAGTTAAATTTATGTGACACTGAGTTCTTTCCGTAATACGGCACTTTGCTATTACAGTGATTATTCGAGACACACCTTTACTGGCTGCTACGTTCGTAGACTGTTTCGTTGAGACAACTAGCCGAGGTTATGTTGTCTAGCTTGCCGCATTTCATCTCATTATTTATAGTGGGTGGTGACTGGTGATTTAAAAAAAATGGTTCAAATGGCTCTGAGCACTATGGGACTCAACTTCTGAGGTTATTAGTCCCCTAGAACTTAGAACTAGTTAAACCTAACTAACCTAAGGACATCACACACATCCATGCCCGAGGCAGGATTCGAACCTGCGACCGTAGCGGTCTCGAAGTTCCAGACTGCAGCGCCTAGAACCTCACGGCCACTTCGGCCGGCTGTGATTTCACGTAGTGGCATTTCCTGCTACTGTCATGGGTTGAACTTTCTTCAGCTTTTCGGTTAATGTTGTCGCATGATCACGGTTGGTAGTACTGTGTTACTGTGTGTTTCCTTCTGGTAGCCTAATGTGCAAGACAGCAGATTTATGGGCCAGACCGGCGCGCCAATCCGGAGTCAACCTACAGACGTATTGGGGCTCGGGGCGGCATGCGTAGCATCCCTCTGGAGGCCGGCTGGTTGCTTTGAAGTGCCTCTGGCCCGACCTCAGTTTGCTTACAGCTTTCCGCTTTGGGATATCTCTAAATTGACACGTGTGATGTCTGTATAGTATATCACTTCTAAAGGTTAGTTAAACAATTACGTTTCTGTGTACTACAGCGGAAAATTATATTTTTCTTAATAATGTGGAAAATAATGCAAAATATTGTAAATTACGTTTCTGGTGACTTTTGTTTTATGGGCATTATCCAGTGGTCCAAGACATACTTCTCTGCCTAACGTTTCGTTTGCCAATGCTGGAGACATAGTGAGGTTGCTGCTCAGCTACAGACATGCCCCTGTGGATGTCAGAAAGATCTGTGTAACAGCGAAAATGCAGATAAAATACCTTCTGCACCATCCAAAATTTTTCGTCGTTTAATATCCGTTGATAACTTGTTCTGTACCGATAATTCTGAATATGTAAGCTTTTTACAGAAACTATATTTAATACGTAATCGATGTAATAGTGTATTTATTTTTGACTGTATAAAATGGATTGTAATTATAATGAAAATATTGTAAACTGCTGGGTAATAGGCAAGGGAACTTTATTGAAATGTATCGATAGCAACGACGAAATGGCACTAGCTGTGCCGTTGTTTTATCGTTGCGTGTGGAGAGTCTCTGTTGCGTTGCGAGCAGAGAGGAGGCAGAGCAGCTCGAGTGATGAAAAAAAGAGTGCGGAAGTGTTTGTTGGGCGCTCCTGCAGACGTTGTGTGCAGCTATGCACGCGCCAATGTAGACGCGACTGATTCGTTAACCCGCGAATATTGAGTAGGAGTGGACAGGCGGGAGAAGCTGCAGTTCTAACTACTGTCTGTCCAATAATTATCCGTGGCTCTGGAGACGACTCATAAAACGGCAGCAGCAGCAACGGCAGCTCAGCATGGCGTCGGCTGCATTCTTCGTTGTCCGCACAGCTACAACATAGTAAGGCTGTAAAGTGACATACTATCGTAGAGGCCTTACCCAGTAACATTTCTTTGACAAAGTATGACTAACTTGAATAATAGCCTGCAATGCTTGAAACTTGTAGGTCACCTGTGTGTGGATAAGTTTTCTGAATTTTTCTACGTTATGGAGAGGAGCTTCATTGTTCTATAGCTGTGTGCATCTTATATGTCTCCTTTCATATGAAGAAAGAACACATCATTGTACTAGTTCCGGGTCATATCTTTCCTATGCACGCATTCTGCATATAATTTTGCAAGTTCCTTTCGTATCTTTCGTATTACTTTGCTTCCAGCTTTAGTCATGTCTATTGAAATGCTATTATTATTTGGATGCATATTTTATCTCTTCAAATCTCAAATGTCTTTTTACATCTCACCTGACAACATGGCCAGGAAATATTTATTTTCATTACTAATGATCTGTGTTTTGAATTCACCTTTTGATTTACACCAATACCTGGAAAAATGTTAGAATGAGTGTATTATTTATTCCTCCGTTGTTTACAAAAGTGCTACCTTTAACTGAGCTCGCTTTGTACCACGCTGCATATCTTTATCAACAATGGAGAGGCCTCTAGTAGGATCAACGATATACTTCGGGACTTCTTCTAATATAAATTTACGTTAGTTATACACCAGCCAATTTATCACACCAATATTGAAAATTACCTTATGTTGATGGCTCGTTTTCTCACTATTCGCCTGTTTTTGATGTTCACTTTAATGTCGTTTTACATTACGTGCTTTAGAAATTCTTACTAGTTGTTACTTATGATATATCTATATTTTACAGGTCCTTCTTTTTGCGTCATTTTACTGGCAGCTACGACTCAAGTATACTTATTGTTGACCTATGTTTTATGTAGCATTTTATGTAAATAAATACACAGAGAACATGTAATGATTTTATATTGAAGTAGATAGATAGTGTCGTTTCTCATGCACTGCTCTCTTGCGTGTCTCGTATATAAATCCTCTTACATATGAAAAAATACGTAATCCTGGGTCATTCACTAAGTTTTTACTTAATTCAAAACGCGTTTCGATAGATAACCACCGTCATCATCAGGTCGAAGGTATTCTCTCTGATGTTGATGGTCAACCATCGAAACGTTTAGTGAAGTAAAAACAACATGATGCAGGATTACATATTTTTTTCATTTGTATTAACAGCCGCAGTCTTGACAAAATGTTCCATGATGGTATTGCGTAACTGGTAACTCCTAAACATTAAGTATAGAGCAGTGTTGCTGAGCATGAGGCTCTGATTTAGGAGACTTCTTATGTTTAACACTGCATGACATTTTTATCGGTTTATCTCTACTCACATCAAAAAAAGTTTTGCATCACTCCAGCTCCCAGAGGTTGACTGTGGATATTGTATCACAGACACAGTCCGTTTCACTGTTCAGAGATGACATTAAACACACCCAAAGGTGTAAACAACCATGTATGAGCAGCTCCTATTAGACGGAGGGTGTCCGACAGCCGGTCAGTTCCAGTCATTCCACCAAGAAGGAGGTACACGGCTCGCGTCGTCTGTAGTTCAACCACGCCTAGACGGTCAATACCGCGGTTCGATCGCGTCCGCATTGTTACTTTGTGCCAGGAAGGGCTCTCAACTAGGGACTTGAGCTCGAAGTGAACCAAAGAGATGTTGTTCGGACATGGAGGAGATACAGATAGACAGGAACTGTCGACGACATGCCTCGCTCAGGCCGCCCAAGGGCTACTAATACGGATTATGGCTCATAGGAATCCTGACAGCAACGTCACATGCTGAATAATGCTTTTCGTGCAGCCACAGGACGTCGTGTTAGGACTCAAACTGTGCGAAATAGGTTGCATGATGCACAAATTCACTCCCTACGTCCATGAGGAGATCCATCTTTGTAACCACGACAGTATGCAGTGCGATACAGATGGGCCAGACAACATGCCGAATGGACCGCTCAGGATTGGCATCACGTTCTCTTCACCGATCAGTGTCGCATATGCCTTCAACCAGACAATCGTCGGAGACATGTTTGGAAGCAACCCAGTCAGGCTGAACACCTTAGAGACACTGTCCAGCGAGTGCAGCAAGATGGAGGTTCCCTGCTGTTTTGGGGTGGCATTATGTGGGTCCGACGTACGCCGCTGCTGGTCGTGGAAGGCGCCGTAACGGCTGTACGATACGTGAATGCCATACTCCGACCGATAGTGCAGCCATATCGGCAGCATATTGGCGAGGCATTCGTCTTCATGGACGACAACTCGTGTCCCCATCGTGCACATCTTGTGAATGACTTTCTTCAGGATAACGAAATCTCTCGACCAGAGTGGCACAGCATGTTCTGCAGACATGAACTCTATCGAACATGCCTAGGACAGATTGAAAAGGGCTGTTTATGGACGACATGACCCATCAATCACTCTGAGAAATCTATACCGAATCGCCGTTGAGGAGTGGGACAATCTGGATCAACAGTGCCTTGATGAACTTGTAAATAGTATTCAATGACGAATACAGGCATGTATCCACGGAAGAGGATGTACTTCTGGGTATTAGAGGTACCGGTGTGTACAGCAATCTGGACTACCACCTCTGTAGATCTCGCTTTGTGGTGGCACAACATGCAATGTGTGATTTTCATGAGCAATAAAAAGGGCAGAAACGATGGTTATGTTGATCTCTATTCCAATTTTCTGTACAGATCCCGGAACTCTCGGAACAGATGTGATGCAAAACCTTTTGATGTGTATATATTGTTATTGTTCGGTTCTTGGTTTTGCCTAATTTCGTTTTCATTGTTTATAGGTGTGAAGTCTTTAATTTTATGAGAAAAATTTGTATTTTCCTGACGTTGCATATAAAAAAATCCATTTTCTGTTTGTCAAGCTGTAAAGTGCTACTAGTTATAGTCACTTAGATGCTATTCCACAAAAAAGTATGAATGTATATTGGTTTAGAATGAATGTTGGGACTCCCCTTTGTTCCATTTGCTGTTAGTGCCGCTGGAACGCCTCGGCGTATCTCACGCAGATTTTCCGCTGCCGCGCGCAACGCACTTCGCTTATAACCCGCTTCCGTGGGTCGCGGGATTTACTGCCCCTGGGGAGTAGGCTTAACTGCGCCTCACTGTAGCGATCCACGCTAGGGCCCCGGCCTTCTAAGCCATAAGCCTCTCTGCACCCTTCTGGGCGCTGCCCTTCACGTCCATCACGCGATCACGCCGACAACTTGAGGTTCAGGAAATCGACAGTTTAAGAGAGAAGCGATTTGAAGTGCTCGTTGAAGCTGTCCCGGCGCAACGAGTATTGCACGAGGCTTCAGGCTTGCTGCAGATGACGTCGATATCTTGACGACGATACTTCGGGTGACAACTGTTTAGCCAGCAATCTTCAGATAAGCTGAAGACTGTCAGAATCAGGCTTAACAAAAAGAGTGCAAGAAGTTGCGCTGAAAGAAGAAAATTTTAATAATTGTGAAGAAATCAGAAAGGGAGTCTCAAACGGACTTTGGGTCCACTCTGATTCCTTACACAGCTGAGTGACTTTTCAATAAACATTTATCAAACTGTGTTATACATTTTTGGCAAGAGAGTCCTTATAATTAATCTACTTGGAGAGAAAGCAACAGTGACATTGTTAGCAATTGTGAAGTGATTCTAAATCACAGCTATACTCTGCTAATGGTCAGTGTGTGGTGGAGAGTACTTTTGGTAGGACTACCTGCTCACCCCATCCTTGTTCCACTTGGAAGTAATAAAAGTCGGTAAACCTCTGCGTTTTCCTCTAATTTCTCAGATTTTGTCGTTGTGGTGTGTGAGACGTATATGCGAGGAAAACACGTGTTTATCAACTCTTACCGGAACGAACTCTTTGAGATTTTCATCCAGAAAGCTCTTCGCGATGCAAAAGCCTCTCTTTGAGCGTCTGATACTTGAGTTCGTCACCCAAGTCTTAACTCTTATAACGATATGTTTACGTAATGTGTATACATAAACATACAGTTATAAATGTCCCCGTTCGTAGTCACTAATTATAGCAATATGTTTACTTTTGTGCTGTAACATATAGCTATAATCAGCGGTGGAAATATATTTGCGAACGCCGACCGTGTGCGGCTGTTTCTTGTTGGATCGTCTGATCAGTCGGAAGTTGCATTGTAGAGGAGAGTAAATGCCTATTCAAAATATAATTATTTTTGGATAGCTCAACATGAATTTCCTAAGGGACCGTAGTTTATCGTGCATTTACCAGTAGAATATGGCGCGGAGAAAATCATTCGCCGCATACAACTTCCGTCCGATTTCGACGAAAGAATTCGTGACTGTGAACTCTCTATTTGGCAGAAACATAAAGAAAATTAAATAACTTCATGAAGGAGTGAGACAGATTCTATATTACATAAATAGTCCATACACCAATTCCATTTAAATCTGAATTTATGGCAATTAATAGATGAACTTACACTGCAATGAAAGATTTAACATGGATGCCGTTTTGACTGGCACTTCTCTTCTCGTAATGAAAATAATTCCTTTGACGTTTTCACATACACGTCGCACAATAAATCTACTGCTATGCAGTATTGCACTTTTAGTATTGCACTTTTACTTTACACTAAAATAATATTATTTTTAACGATAATAATACGGCGGCAAGACATGCGCGTCAGACAAAAGTTACAAGAGACAAGAGAAGAATGAGTAACTGTTCATCGAGAATATCTCGTACATAAAAAAAAGTGTAAAAGTGTTCTTCTTCTGTCCGTTTTTCGCGCCGCGGTTTTCAAAGTCAATAACTCACTGCATCTCTGACGGCGCTTCGACAATAAACAAGTTACGTCACAGGTCGTTCACCATTTACATTCTCGCAACATTATTTGCTAACTGTAGCTGTTGCCGAGCGACTACTCGATTAGTGAATGATTTAAAATGATAAGGCAATCACATAATGTTACATTGCCTTCCATGGGAATCTTGGAAATCAAGGAGATTACCAAGATTCACATGTCGCCGTTAACATTATAGGATTGAGTACTTTACAGATTTACGTTGATCAAACACAGTATTCCTGTCATTTGATTATTAGGATTACACAAGTATGGTGATCTCTCATTCATAGACAAAGACAGTTGTTAAGCTGAAGATACACAAAAAAATTTAAAAACTAAGACAGTAAATCTACGAAGTTTACAATGGAGATTATACATTATACTCATTACAGTCTTTTTTTTTTGCAGAGTTCATAACGACCATCTTTGTGGCCTCAAGTTATTGTCCAGAGCTCATAGGCTCTTTGCTCCTGAAAGAAAATACATAGGATTCATCTTTTTATACACACATAATTCTCACACATGGAATTTCTCACACGTGTCCATTTTTATACACATATAATTCTCACACATGGAATTTCTCACACGTGTCCATTTTTATACATATATAATTCTCACACATGGAATTTCTCACACGTGTCCATTTTCCATTGCTCACTAGTTGTCATGATTTTTACGTTTTCATTGTTTGTGTATTTGACAAGTAAGTTAAAATTTGATTCTTCTCCAGGTGAAGCTTATCCCTTGACAAGTTGGATCGCTACTTTGCGTTCTCAGAGTAGAAAACTTTTCATCAGCTCTGGTGGGCGAGTCTCGCTCGCACGTTAGGTACACACGTTACATGCAACAAAAAATATGAATACCCATTAGTCTAAAAACTAAGCTTAAATCTAATCTTAGGACTTGGGATTCATAGGAATTTGACTTTGTCACTATTCGCGTGTGGTTTGGCTGTTGGCACTTCATTCACGGGATATAACATTAGCATAGTATGTGATATGTTGCGAACTCATATAAGAGTCTTTTATTTTGGGAGCGGCTTTCATGGAAAGTCCGTTTCGTCGAACTGCAGCGGGAGTGCTGTGCTAGTACATCACTTTAAATTTAACGCGTTTGTTGCGTCGATGGACGTTGGCACAGGCTGATTGTTAAAGCTGAATCGCAACTCGAGGCGCTCACTAGCCTCCACGCGGTACTTCAGCTTTTCCGCGCACGGTTCAGTGAACAAAAATGGCTCAAATGGCTCTGAGCACTATGGGACTCAACTGCTGTGGTCATAAGTCCCCTAGAACTTAGAACTACTTAAACCTAACTAACCTAAGGACATCACACACATCCATGCCCGAGGCAGGATTCGAACCTGCGACCGTAGCGGTCGTGCGGTTCCAGACTGTAGCGCCTTTAACCGCTCGGCTACTCAGGCCGGCTCAGTGAACACGTTGCGTCGATGGTGTTGTTGTATTTTGTGGTTTGCTGAGCTGCGGAGGGACGGGGATTACCAGAGACAGAGACTCCATTGAAACCATCCCTGCCTCCACATTTTCCAGCCGATTTTGAAGATTTTAAGGTAGGCTAGCGCTCGCACTTTGCAAAGCAGGTAACACACTTGGTTTCCGATTCACTGCACGTAATCACATCACCGCCTTCGGTTACACAACCGGACTATCATTGTCCGTCGGCCTATCTGCACGTTTAACACTTTTTATTTTCATCGTGAATGAAATTATCACTTACTTATAACAACGATGCATTGCTTCGTGTCTGTGGCAGACTTCCACAGCATTTTAAGCCATCACTTATACACTACTATGTACACAAATTTTTTACAGTTTATACTCAAATAGTTTGTCTCACTTTGTAGCTTGCTAATTGAGAGCTTCGATTATCATGTCCATTTCAATTTCTTGTACTTTGTTGGTAACTACCTTAACATTTCGCTTTACATTGTTCATCATCTTTCTCTAAGACTAATTATGCTTTTAGTTCACAGTCACAATATATTAGTTTCCCCGATCTGTTAGCAATTATTATTATTATTTTTTTTTATTCATTTGAATCGTTCTTTCTGTTCATTATATTAATTAAAGTTATCACTGTCATTTCAACAGAAATTTCCTTTTTACTAGATGTGAGGATCAATCAGTCACATTTGATCGCCCTCTCGCATGAGAACAGAACATCATTCAAGAAAATATTCAAATTCCTTATCGCGATCTCGGTTTGCGTCTCGGATTGACTTTAAAAGGAAAAATAAACATATTTCAAAACTAGTTTTTCCCAATTTCGTTCATGCGTTTCCTTTTGAAAATCGTATGCCAAACCAGCCTTCCACGTCAACCTCATTTCTCAATTGTGACGTCAAGTCTACGGGACGGGTTTAGGCGGGTTAGGATATTTACACAAATTCAGAAGAAAGACATAGATATAATAGCACATAGAAGAAGAAATCTAGCAAACCACTCCTTGTTCCTTATGACTTAGAAATTAATTTTCCTTTCCGCCGTACATCTGCGTACGCGCTCCAATTAATAACTAGTTGCGTTGTTTTGCCGGCTGTTGCATTGTCATTTTATTCTCGCCTTGACGCCTGCTTGCGCTACACTGCATTGACCTCTATATATGACCTTAAGTAATCATTGCTTTGTCATTGTCACTTACGCTCTTATACTTGGTATTTATTTCACTTACGGCTTTGAATGTAAATGACCTGCGTATTGCAATTACAGTTAATGCTACTTTGTTTATCTAGCTGAAGGATAGCGCTTTCGTGGTCATGTTGGTATTTACAAGTAACTCACATGCTTCGTAAACATTACGTTATTTTAATGCAGAGATGAACCTGTTCCAAATTTCTATGTACATTAGAACTTAATCTAGACATAGCTGACTTAGAAACTTGTTACTTGTTTTCCTTTTTAGTGGGATCAGGAACCAATAATTGTCAAGCGACCCTTGTCCTTGACGAAAATAAATTTCATGTCTCGAACATTGCTCCTTGAACTTAAAAAAAATTTCTTACATACTATGTTTTATTTTCACTTCTTTAGCATTTCATATCGCAGAAGCCGGCTTGTTAGGCACATCCTTCGCTTTATATTTCATTTTTCTCTCTTAAATATTATCTCCTTAAAACTAAATCTTAAAACTAGAGTTCTTGGAGTTGATCACTTTCCTTGTTAAACAAGAAATTTTTTTATGTGATTTATCAGCTTGTCTGTACTTAAATTATGGCTCAAGAAAACATATTTTATATTCTCTGCTGTATAGCAAGATAGACTCACTGTCGTGTAATTTATTCTAAGCATTTTTTTTTTTTTTTTTTTTTTTTTTTTTTTTTTTTTTTTTTTTACGAAGTCAGATCAGTTGTCACTTAGTCACTAGCGGTTAACCTTCTCTTGCCATTATAAAGCTTTCCTTTTGACGTATTCTGTAGCATGATACTTTTTAAGATCAGAGTGATGGTATAACCCTTTTACTCTTCCATTTGCGGGATCAGAAATTAGATAACAACCTGTGTGCGGTATACGAAGGATCTCGTAAGGTCCCTCAAAAAGACTTTGCCATTTTCGATTTTTGCTTAAGAGCAACGATGGTTTAAAGTGTGTTTTTAGCAAGACCTTTTCTCCTACTTTATAATTTAACACCTTATTAATATGTTTGTCATCCGCCTTCTTGCGTAAATTGGCTTGGGTGGTCAACGTTGTTAGAGCTTGTCTTATTCTGGCGTCTAAACTAGCGCTTGTGTTGTTACACTTAGGAATTGAATTGATCTTGAACATCCTTGGACGGGTAATGTTGGAATTTTAATTAATGTACTAATTTGCTTATAGAAACATAAGGACATAGCATTAATATTTGCACCTGTATCTAGGATTACAGTAGTCAAAATTCCGGCTATAGGAAGTTATGTCATAGCTTGCACTTGGTCATCTATCGGTTCATCACCGTCAGTCGTCTCTTTCTCTTGTAATAATTCTTGTCTCATGTCAATCCCGTCATTGTATCTCAGTACAAGTACGTCATGGTTAGTCTCTCCGTGGAAGTGGTCGCCCCCATTCTGTCTCACAGCATCACTTAGGGAGCTTTCAGATGCTGAACTTAGTTTTCCTCCTTGTGTGGTTTTGATTGGCCTTCATCATTAGAAAGTTCGACCAATCTGACATTGTGAGAACACTGAGGAACAAAATTACTGTTATGCACAAACCTTGTGTCAAAATGTTGCTGCGTTTGTTCTGGTGTCCAATACGTGTTACTGTCTTCCGCGTTTGCGAAAAATACAGGGGGATTGTAATGCCTTCGCGGGGTCTGATGATTTTTATTACTATTATGATTTCCGGAATTGTTACTGTGAAATCCACCTTCACACTGTGGTTTGCCGTTAAACAGTGTGTTTGTGTACATTCCCTGTGCTTGATTTTTACTAGGCGTGGAGTTGTATTGGTATGAGTGGGCGTTATCAGCTGTTTGTTGCTGCCCGTAATCTGAGTGTTGGCTGCGCGAGTACGGTGCATTCCATTGCGATCCGCTCTGCTGTTGCTAACCTTTTTGACTGAAACCATTTCGAAACTTCTGCTTGTACGGTTGATTGGCGTACTGGTTACCAGTCGTGTTATACAAGGGATTGAATCGGTTGTGTTGATTATGTCCATTCCTTTTGTGCGGATGCCCATTGCCTTTATTTACGTTTTGCCAATCGTTACTATTTTTGTAACCGTTCCCAGGCTTTTCATAGCCGTTACTCTCGTAATGTTGTGGCCAAGAATTGTGCGGAGTATTCCGCGGTTTGTTAGCTCTCATGTCCTCATAAATCAGGTCTAGGGAATCTAATATCGACAGTAAGGTATCTGGATCATCATCAGGTATGGCTATCAGCTTTTCACGAATCGATATGGGTAATTTAGACTTGAGAATCATAATTACATCTTTACTATTAATAGGGTTATCCCAGTACCTGATTTTGCCAAAATATTTTTCGAAGTACTTTCTCAGGCTACTATTCATGGGGTCAAATTGTTCTGCATTATAGACTTCTTTACGAAGGCGCTTCTGAACACCTTCGCTCCAAAATTAGCTGAGGAAACAGTGCTCAAACTCCTCATACGTTCTACACGTATCAACCATTTCGGTTCCCCATATTGACGATTCGCCACCTATATATCCGGTAACAAATTGGATACGCTGTCTATCAGTCCACAAATTTGGGAAAATGCCAGAGAATCCACGAAGAAAAACAATTGGGTGGATATTTCGTTTTTCTGGGTTAAAGGTTTGAAAAACTCGATGCTTTATCATGCTTTCTTCCTTCATCATTTGTACTACTGAGTCAGATTCTTGGTTTCGGTGACTAACTGGAATATGTGGTGGTGAAGTGTGTTTTCTGAGGCTAAAGAGTTAGGATAATTCGGTCTCTGTATTCGGGAACTACTACTCACTTGTGCCTTCAGGTTATTTAGCTGTTCCGTTACCTCTTGCTTCCAATTTGGTAATTCTTGCTGAAGGGTACGCCTAATGCTACCGAGTTCAGACATTACGGTATCTCCGGAGCTTCCAGGAGCTGACAAGATACCAAGAGTGGTTGCTTTCACAGCCTCTACTAGGTCTTTGTTGATTTTATTTTCGACAAATTTGTCCTTTCCAGCAATACAGTTCTCATACATTTCTCTAAATTCTCTCTCATGACTGTCTAGCCTCTCCTTTACTTTCGTTTCAGAGTCAAGTTTGACATTCCCTCCGTTAGTTTTTCTACCTGCGTAGTTACTCTGTCTAATCTGTGATTAACCGTGGTTACGGTGGAGTCAAGATTCTTGGTTGCGTTTCGGATGTCAGCTGTCTCGCTTTGCATGCTAGCTAAAGTGTCATTCAGTTCGAAAATTATTCCACTTCGCATTTGAGAAACAGCATCCTTAACTTGCTTTGCTACTTCTTTGGCTACGTTTTCTCTAACAGTTTTTATTTCTTCGCTTACTGTAGAAAGTTTATCTTCAAGCGAGGCTAACATTTGTCTATTTTGGTCTTTCAAATCATTTTTAATGGAGTTCACCATTTGGCGATTGTCCTCTTTCAATTGGCGATTTCCGTCCTGCATCATTTCACTTATTTGACTCAGTAGCTGTTTGAATACATCGTCTGTCACTACCCCTGAATTGCTTTCACCTGCCTCCCTTGTAACCGGTATATGGCTACGACTACAAGTGGCAGAAACTATGCTGGCATTGTCTAGTTCAGTACCGGTAACATTATGGTGTGAGGCATCAAAGTCCATAACATTTCCCGCTTCACTTTCTACAATTGTTTCGATTGGTGTCTCAGCCCTACTAATTATCGTGCGGGACCGTAAGCGACGCGACGCGACACTTCACTCGTTTCATTCTGTTCATTTGAATCTAGTGATGACATTTTATCGTCTGCCATAGCTCACTTATTTACAAACAGTAAGTCAATGAAGTTCGTTTGAGCTACGGCCGTCAGCTGTCAACAGAGATGTAATTTATCGGTTGCGAGTCGGTTTTCACTGCTACGTCACAAGATCGGATTGTCGGGAGATGCACGTCGCGAGAACAAGAGACCATTCTGGACCGTAATGTAAGTATGGACCGTAATGTAAGTATCCACCCCATGAACCATGGACCTTGCCGCTGGTGGGGAGGCTTGCGTGCCTCAGCGATACAGATGGCCGTACCGTAGGTGCAACCACAACGGAGGGGTATCTGTTGAGAGGCCAGACAAACATGTGGTTCCTGAAGAGGGGCAGCAGCCTTTTCAGTAGTTGCAGGGGCAACAGTCTGGATGATTGACTGATCTGGCCTTGTAACATAACCAAAACGGCCTTGCTGTGCTGGTACTGCGAACGGCTGAAAGCAAGGGGAAACTACAGCCGTAATTTTTCCCGAGGACATGCAGCTCTACTGTATGATTAAATGATGATGGCGTCCTCTTGGGTAAAATATTCCGGAGGTAAAATAGTCCCCCATTCGGATCTCCGGGCGGGGACTACTCAGGAGGACGTCGTTATCAGGAGAAAGAAAACTGGCGTTCTACGGATCGGAGCGTGGAATGTCAGATCCCTTAATCGGGCAGGTAGGTTAGAAAATTTAAAAAGGGATATGGATAGGTTAAAGTTAGATATAGTGGGAATTAGTGAAGTTCGGTGGCAGGAGGAACAAGACTTTTGGTCAGGTGATTACAGGGTTATAAATACAAAATCAAATAGGGGTAATGCAGGAGTAGGTTTAATAATGAATAAAAAAATAGGAGTGCGGGTTAGCTACTACAAACAGCATAGTGAACGCATTATTGTGGCCAAGATAGACACAAAGCCCATGCCTACTACAGTAGTACAAGTTTATATGCCAACTACCTCTGCAGATGATGAAGAAATAGATGAAATGTATGACGAGATAAAAGAAATTATTCAGGCAGTGAAAGGAGACGAAAATTTAATAGTCATGGGTGACTGGAATTCGTCAGTAGGAAAAGGGAGAGAAGGAAACATAGTAGGTGAATATGGATTGGGGGGAAGGAATGAAAGAGGAAGCCGCCTTGTAGAATTTTGCACAGAGCATAACTTAATCATAGCCAACACTTGGTTCAAGAATCATAAAAGAAGGTTGTATACCTGGAAGAATCCTGGAGATACTAGTAGGTATCAGATAGATTATATAATGGTAAGACAGAGATTTAGGAACCAGGTTTTAAATTGTAAGACATTTCCTGGGGCAGATGTGGATTCTGACCACAATCTATTGGTTATGAACTGCAGATTGAAACTGAAGAAACTGCAAAAAGGTGGGAATTTAAGGAGATGGGACCTGGATAAACTGAAAGACCCAGAGGTTGTACAGAGTTTCAGGGAGAGCATAAGGGAACAATTGACAGGAATGGGGGAAAGAAATACAGTAGAAGAAGAATGGGTAGCTCTGAGGGATGAAGTAGTGAAGGCAGCAGAGGATCAAGTAGGTAAAAAGACGAGGGCTAATAGAAATCCTTGGGTAACAGAAGAAATATTGAATTTAATTGATGAAAGGAGAAAATACAAAAATGCAGTAAATGAAGCAGGCAAAAAGGAATACAGACGTCTCAAAAATGATATCGACAGGAAGTGCAAAATGGCTAAGCAGGGATGGCTAGAGGACAAATGTAAGGATGTAGAGGCTTGTCTCACTAGGGGTAAGATAGATACTGCCTACAGGAAAATTAAAGAGACCTTTGGAGAGAAGAGAACCACTTGTATGAATATCAAGAGCTCAGATGGCAACCCAGTTCTAAGCAAAGAAGGGAAGGCAGAAAGGTGGAAGGAGTATATAGAGGGTTTATACAAGGGCGATGTACTTGAGGACAATATTATGGAAATGGAAGAGGATGTAGATGAAGACGAAATGGGAGATAAGATACTGCGTGAAGAGTTTGACAGAGCACTGAAAGACCTGAGTCGAAACAAGGCCCCGGGAGTAGACAACATTCCATTTGAACTACTGATGGCCTCGGGAGAGCCAGTCCTGACAAAACTCTACCATCTGGTGAGCACGATGTATGAGACAGGCGAAATACCCTCAGACTTCAAGAAGAATATAATAATTCCAATCCCAAAGAAAGCAGGTGTTGACAGATGTGAAAATTACCGAACTATCAGTTTAATAAGTCACAGCTGCAAAATACTAACGCGAATTCTTTACAGACGAATGGAAAAACTGGTAGAAGCCGACCTCGGGGAAGATCAGTTTGGATTCCGTAGAAATGTTGGAACACGTGAGGCAATACTGACCTTACGACTTATCTTAGAAGAAAGATTAAGAAAAGGCAAACCTACGTTTCTAGCATTTGTAGACTTAGAGAAAGCTTTTGACAATGTTAACTGGAATACTCTCTTTCAAATTCTGAAGGTGGCAGGGGTAAAATACAGGGAGCGAAAGGCTATTTACAGTTTGTACAGAAACCAGATGGCAATTATAAGAGTCGAGGGGCATGAAAGGGAAGCAGTGGTTGGGAAAGGAGTAAGACAGGGTTGTAGCCTCTCCCCGATGTTATTCAATCTGTATATTGAGCAAGCAGTAAAGGAAACAAAAGAAAAATTCGGAGTAGGTATTAAAATTCATGGAGAAGAAGTAAAAACTTTGAGGTTCGCCGATGACATTGTAATTCTGTCAGAGACAGCAAAGGACTTGGAAGAGCAGTTGAACGGAATGGACAGTGTCTTGAAGGGAGGATATAAGATGAACATCAACAAAAGCAAAACGAGGATAATGGAATGTAGTCAAATTAAGTCGGGTGATGCTGAGGGAATTAGATTAGGAAATGAGACACTTAAAGTAGTAAAGGAGTTTTGCTATTTAGGGAGTAAAATAACCGATGATGGTCGAAGTAGAGAGGATATAAAATGTAGACTGGCAATGGCAAGGAAAGCGTTTCTCAAGAAGAGGAATTTGTTAACATCGAGTATAGATTTAAGTGTCAGGAAGTCGTTTCTGAAAGTATTTGTATGGAGTGTAGCCATGTATGGAAGTGAAACATGGACGATAACTAGTTTGGACAAGAAGAGAATAGAAGCTTTCGAAATGTGGTGCTACAGAAGAATGCTGAAGATAAGGTGGGTAGATCACGTAACTAATGAGGAGGTATTGAATAGGATTGGGGAGAAGAGAAGTTTGTGGCACAACTTGACTAGAAGAAGGGATCGGTTGGTAGGACATGTTCTGAGGCATCAAGGGATCACAAATTTAGCATTGGAGGGTAGTGTGGAGGGTAAAAATCGTAGAGGGAGACCAAGAGATGAATACACTAAGCAGATTCAGAAGGATGTAGGTTGCAGTAGATACTGGGAGATGAAGAAGCTTGCACAGGATAGAGTAGCATGGAGAGCTGCATCAAACCAGTCTCAGGACTGAAGACCACAACAACAACAACAATGTAAGTATGGCTGCACACTGTTCAAAATAAATGAAAACTAAGGCTGGTCAGCTCCGTGAACAGGCAGCGGACATTTAAAAACAAATGATATGCAACACACAACAATGGAATTTAAACAATACTTGAAGAAATTACCAATCTACTAAATGCAATCTACTGAATTCAAAGCAAATTTTACTGTAACTACTAAAGATCGTCACAAATTGATTAATGTCGGCTGAAATTAAGGAAGCTTAGCTACGGCTAACGAAATTTTAACTTGCGTTACTGATGACTGCCTTGGGCGTTGCAACTAGATTTTCGCACAAATTCGGTTAAAAAAAAATCTCTTCCGTAATTTACTCTGAATATCTCGTTTCTTTCGCTCAATGGAAATTTTATTGAACGGTGTTTGATGCCATGTAACAAACAAAAAGCACAAGATTAGCTACAATTCTTTATGAATATTCCCACAATGCGTATCTTATATAAATTTTTATTCCTTCGAGTTTTTTTTTTTTAAATTCAAGTCCCTGTTCGGGCGCCCATTATAACGATATGTTTACGTAATGTGTATACATAAACATACAGTTATAAATGTCCCCGTTCGTAGTCACTAATTATAACAATATGTTTACTTTTGTGCTGTAACATATAGCTATAATCAGCGGTGGAAATATATTTGCGAACGCCGACCGTGTGCGGCTGTTTCTTGTTGGATCGTCTGATCAGTCGGAAGTTGCATTGTAGAGGAGAGTAAATGCCTATTCAAAATATAATTATTTTTGGATAGCTCAACATGAATTTCCTAAGGGACCGTAGTTTATCATGCATTTACCAGTAGAATATGGCGCGGAGAAAATCTTTCGCCGTATACAACTTCCGTCCGATTTCGACGAAAGAATTCGTGACTGTGAACTCTCTATTTGGCAGAAACATAAAGAAAATTAAATAACTTCATGAAGGAGTGAGACAGATTCTATATTAAATAAATAGTCCATACACCAATTCCATTTTAATCTGAATTTATGGCAATTAATAGATGAACTTACACTGCAATGAAAGATTTAACATGGATGCCGTTTTGACTGGCACTTCTCTTCTCGTAATGAAAATAATTCCTTTGACGTTTTCACATACACGTCGCACAATAAATCTACTGCTATGCATAATTGCACTTTTACTTTACACTAAAATAATATTATTTTTAACGATAATAATACGGCGGCAAGACATGCGCGTCCGACACAAGTTACAAGAGACAAGAGAAGAATGAGTAACTGTTCATCGAGAATATCTCGTACATAAAAATAATGTGTAAAAGTGTTCTTCTTCTGTCCGTTTTTCGCGCCGCGGTTTTCAAAGTCAAAACTCGCTTCGACAATAAACAAGTTACGTCACAGGTCGTTCACCTTTTACATTCTCGCAATATTATTTGCTAACTGTAGCTGTTGCCGAGCCACTACTCGATTAGTGAATGATTTAAAATGATAAGGCAATCACATAATGCTACACTCTCTCACGCCGACTAAACGGTCCATCGACGAAACGCGTGGTTCTTCGTTGGACATCTCTTCTATTAATCCATCCTGCTAAGGGTTTCTGACCGATTAGCAACATTCAAGGATCGGTCGAACAAATGTTTCCTAAGCCACTTCTTTCGTGGATGAATTACATTTCCTCGAGGTTCTTCCTATGAATCCCAGCCGGGCCTCTCCTTTTCCTGTTTCTTATTTGTCTTATGCGGTCATTCTATTTTAGGTCGTCCTGGATAGTTACTCCTAGATATATTACTCTAGTTACTGTTTCCAGCGATTTTTCACCTGTAAAGTGGTGTTTTCATTTTGATTTTTGTATGTTATCGATGTGCATGTCAGAGAGAGTAAGTTACATTACTGTCAAACAATCTTTGGTTCAAAATGGTTCAAATGGCTCTGAGCACTATGCGACTTAACTTCTGAGGTCATCAGTCGCCTAGAACTTAGAACTAATTAAACCTAACTAACCTAAGGACATCACACACATCCATGCCCGAGGCGGGATTCGAACCTGCAACCGTAGCGGTCGCTCGGTTCCAGACTGTAGCGCCTAGAACCGCTCGGCCACTCCGGCCGGCATAAACAATCTTTGGTCTTGTCATGGCGCAGTCATTGCCTCTATCGAGTCTGATATACACTCCTGGAAATTGAAATAAGAACACCGTGAATTCATTGTCCCAGGAAGGGGAAACTTTATTGACACATTCCTGGGGTCAGATACATCACATGATCACACTGACAGAACCACAGGCACATAGACACAGGCAACAGAGCATGCACAATGTCGGCACTAGTACAGTGTATATCCACCTTTCGCAGCAATGCAGGGTGCTATTCTCCCATGGAGACGATCGTAGAGATGCTGGATGTAGTACTGTGGAACGGCTTGCCATGCCATTTCCACCTGGCGCCTCAGTTGGACCAGCGTTCGTGCTGGACGTGCAGACCGCGTGAGACGACGCTTCATCCAGTCCCAAACATGCTCAATGGGGGACAGATCCGGAGATCTTTCTGGCCAGGGTAGTTGACTTACACCTTCTAGAGCACGTTGGGTGGCACGGGATACTTGCGGACGTGCATTGTCCTGTTGGAACAGCAAGTTCCCTTGCCGGTCTAGGAATGGTAGAACGATGGGTTCGATGACAGTTTGGATGTACCGTGCACTATTCAGTGTCCCCTCGACGATCACCAGTGGTGTACGGCCAGTGTAGGAGATCGCTCCCCACACCATGATGCCGGGTGTTGGCCCTGTGTGCCTCGGTCGTATGCAGTCCTGATTGTGGCGATCACCTGCACGGCGCCAAACACGCATACGACCATCATTGGCACCAAGGCAGAAGCGACTCTCATCGCTGAAGACGACACGTCTCCATTCGTCCCTCCATTCACGCCTGCTGCGACACCACTGGAGGCGGGCTGCACGATGTTGGGGCGTGAGCGGAAGACGGCCTAACGGTGTGCGGGACCGTAGCCCAGCTTCATGGAGACGGTTGCGAATGGTCCTCGCCGATAACCCAGGAGCAACAGTGTCCCTAATTTTCTGGGAAGTGGCGGTGCGGTCCCCTACGGCACTGTGTAGGATCCTACGGTCTTGGCGTGCATCCGTGCGTCGCTGCGGTCCGGTCCCAGGTCGACGGGCATGTGCACCTTCCGCCGACCACTGGCGACAACATCGATGTACTGTGGAGACCTCACGCCCCACGTGTTGAGCAATTCGGCGGTACGTCCACCCGGCCTCCCGCATGCCCACTATACGCCCTCGCTCAAAGTCCGTCAACTGCACATACGGTTCACGTCCACGCTGTCGCGGCATGCTACCTGTGTTAAAGACTGCGATGGAGCTCCGTATGCCACGGCAAACTGGCTGACACTGACGGCGGCGGTGCACAAATGCTGCGCAGCTAGCGCCATTCGACGGCCAACACCGCGGTTCCTGGTGTGTCCGCTGTGCCGTGCGTGTGATCATTGCTTGTACAGCCCTCTCACAGTGTCCGGAGCAAGTATGGTGGGTCTGTGTCAATGTGTTCTTTTTTCCATTTCCAGGAGTGTATTCTTAGTTGAAGAGTGATAGGTGACAGACGTATTTAGTAGTGCTGTGTTACTTGTGATTGTATCTGTTAGATAAAGAAAGATTGCCGCACGGGATCAGCCGAGCAGTCTGTGGCGCTGCAGTCATGGACTGTGCGGCTGGTCCCGGCGGAGGTTCGAGTCCTCCCTCGGGCATGGGTGTGTGTTTGTCCTTAGGATAATTTCGGTTAAGCAATGTGTAAGCTTAGGGACTGATGACCTTAGCAGTTAAGTCCCATAAGATTTCACACACATTTGAACATTTTTTGAAAGAAAGATTTATTGTAAAGGACAGCAAAGAGGAATAAGACTTATTTATTAGAAAGCGAAGAGAATATAAACTCTTGAATAATGTTGTTATTTTTTGAAGAGAAAAAGTTTGAGGTAAATGGAAATGTCGTGTGACTAGGCCGTCCCGTCGGGTAGACCGTTCGCCTGGTGCAAGTCTTGACGCAAGAGTTGACGCCACTTCGGCGACTTTCTTGTTGATGAGGATGAAATGATGATGATAAGGATAACACAACACCCATTCCCTGAGCGGAGAAAATCTCCGACCAAGCCGGGAATCAAATCCGGGCAGTTAGTTATGACATTCCGTCGCGCTGACCACTCAGCTACAAGGGGCGGACAAGTTTGAGGTAAGGCTGCTGCATTGCGCAACTGGTTTGTCGGAATGATTATTGTCAGCTTGTTTACTTGCTCAGAGCTGAGAAAAAGACCATCCCACTTCGCTGAGTCATGCGTTAACATATTAACTGATTAAGCTGTTTGATTCTTATAGAAATTATCTGTTAATATTGAACCACTTTTAAATCATTGTTCACTTAGTTAAGCATAACATTCTTCAGCCCTATGTTATGTGTGAAGATCACGAGAAGTTTTACTCTGTCTTTTTGAATATATACTTCATTCTAAAATCATTGTCTTGGAATATCATTTCATAGGAATAGCTACTCTCCCCACCTCAGTGTTTACCATCAAGCATCACCACATGTATGCAAAATACGGAAAATTTTATTTCGAAATAGAAACCTAGCTTAGCTGCTACCTGCTTGCTGTCTGCTGTTGTGCCTTCGAGAAATGGCTCTGAGCACTATGGGACTTAACTACTGTGGTCATCAGTCCCCTAGAACTTAGAATTACTTAAACCTAACTAACCTAAGGACATCACACACATCCATGCCCGAGGCAGGATTCGAACCTGCGACCGTAGCGGTCACGCGGTTCCAGACTGTAGCGCCTAGAACCGCACGGCCGCTCCGGCCGGCTGCCTTCGAGAAATCTGCAACAGTGTCGTCAGGATGCGAGGTAAGGGGAAATTTTGATTAGGGCCAGATAACTGTTTTACTTCAGTTGCGCATTTATTAAAAAGACATGTTGTATTCAGAGCAGTTACAGTTCAGTTCAAATTAGGTTGTGTTTAGTCAAAGGTCAGCAAACGAGTTTAAATTGGATAACGGTTTACGGGTACATGGCTTTAGTAATACGTATAAGTTTATAGAGCGGGAGGTAAAGTTGGGCTACATTTCATACAGAAACAAATATGGTGGGAAGGTTACATACCAACATTGTAATTGTGCGTTAGTGGATTGCTTTGCCCATTTATGTGCAATATGTTATATTTATTTACGTTCATGGTGAACTGCCTCTACAGGTATATCTGCAGTTCGCACTACTTTCTTACAGACAATCGCATCGTCTGCGAACAGCCTTAAAGAACTCCCGACGCTTTCTACCACATCATTTATATACATTGTAAACAGTAATGGTCTTATCTCGCTTCTTTGGGGCATCGCGGAAATTACCTTTACATCTCTCCATTATGTTCCCTTTAGAGCGACGTGTTGAGTTTGAATTCTATCTGCAAGGACATCTTGAATCCCATTGGAAATCTGAGTCGATACTCTCTAAGTTCGTATTTTTTCACTCAACGGCAGAGTGGAAATGTATTGAAAAAGCCATCAGTCTGAGCGTCGTTGTCTACAGCATTACGTATCTCATAAAAGAAGAGATTGAGCTGAGATTCGGAAGATCTCTGTTTCCGAGGTCCAAGTCGACTTTTATAGAACAGATTCTCGTTCTCCAAAAATGTTATAATATGTGAGTACAAAATATGCTCCCCCATTCTACAAGAGATTGACGTCAACGATATAGCCTTATTATGTGCAACTGGCCTACGACACTCCTTGAAGACGGAAATAATCTGAGCTTTTTCCAGCCACTAAGTAACCTTCGTTGCTCCAGCGACCTACGACAAACTGCTGCTAGAAGAGGAGTAAGTTCTTTCGTATAACCTCTGTAGAATCTTGTAGCTTCCTTACGTGGTGCACATGCCTTTCCATTTCCAAATACTTACTTTTCCGTTTTCCATTCTGCTATCATTTATCTCAATATCTGTCATTTCAGTGTTCATGCAATGATTGAATAGTGGGACGATCTTTCACGGTGAAACAGTTCCGGAAGGCGGAATTCCGTAGCTTATAAACCGACTTTCTCTTAGTGATCTTCTCTTTCCGTGCCTATGTGGCCACCGAGAGACGGGATACATGATTGCGATGCGTTTACAGATTTTATGTAAGACAAAAAGTTATTAACGTTTTTGTTCAGATCGGTTGACAAAATTTTACCTTCGTGGTCATTGAACGCTTCTCTCATTGCTCTCCTTGCGCTTATTTTCGCTTAGTTCTGCTTTTCTAGTCAGCTGTGTTTTGACTTCGGTTAAATCTGTGGTGAAGCTATCTGTGTTCCCGTAGCAACTTTCTAGCACGACCATTAAACTAATGCAGATCTTTCGAATCCCCTAAATATCTTCTCAGAACATAATTGTCTAAGGCATATTGAACGACGATTTTGAATTTATTCTATTTGTGCTCTACTTTTTCGTCCTCAGTACCGCATAGTTAATGTTGGCTACTCAGATACTCTTCAGTTTGTATCGCGTAACTGTTGCTAAATAAAAAATATTTTTCCAACTGCCACGATTCATCCATTGCAGCCGCCCGGGGTAGCCGCGCAGTCTGAGGCGCCTTGCCACAGTTCGCGCGGCTGCCCCCGTCGGAGGTTCGAGTCCTCCCTCGGGCATGGGTGTGTGTGTATGTGTGTGTCGTCCTTAGCGTAAGTCAGTTTAAGTTACGTTAAGTAGTGTGTAAGCCTAGGGATCGATGACCTCTGCAGTTTGGTCCCGTAGAAACTTACCACAAATTTCCAAAATTTACGCACCGGTCAGATGCCGAGCGCAGCAACAACGTGGTTTTAAGGAGATTCCAACGGCAACCAAGGTGTCGCAGCTTACATCACTGATGCCCCGATGTAATTGTAGCTTTGGTCAGCAATCTATAGCCTATCGACCGTTGCCAACGTAGCTTCCAGCTGTTCCCGGGAAGTGGCCAGTTCTCCTTGTGTCTGCACACAAAAAGCGCAGCGCCTATATATTTCATACTGTGTAAAAGAAACGTGGAAAATATCAAAGAATCGCAGTGAGGAATAACTGAAAAAGAACAGACTGACCTCACCAAGAGATAAAGTGACCACATATAAACGGCAAAAATAAAAATGAAAAACTAGTGCCAATACACATGCTCCACTAAGTTTTCGCTCTGAGTGAAGGTGAAAATTCCGCAAATTGTTAAAGAAGCAACGAACTGTGCTATTGCAACAGATACGTAACCAGTTACTTTTCACTGGGAAGCCATCTTATACAGAAAACTAATGCACGAAAAACATACGCAAGCACTTAGCAAAATTTTCTTAACATTAGTTAACACAGATGAACACACATATATAATTCTCTTTATGAGACATGCTCGTGAGGAAACACTAAAATAAAAGGGCCGCAGAAAAGCAGATAGCTGCTGACCGCTGCGGCTGGAGCTCTCTTTCAAAATACTCTGCTCACTTCTTCTCCTATTTCGAAAGAAGAAATACTGTGCAGTCGGTTCTATAGAAAAAAAAATAATGTAGCGCCTATCAGGAGTCAATAAACAGAGCAGAATGTTCCAGATTCTTTGGTGTGCCTGTTGATAAAAGCTTGAAGTGGGAAAAAGAACATATTATTGAATTTCTCAAACAACTAAGTTCGTCAGGTTTCGCTCTTCGTCTAATTCCTGGCCACGGAAAGAAAATAATGAACATTTTGAGATGAGGGTTTTTGGCGAGGGCCGCTTCCGTACAGTGGTGGTGAATCCCAGCGAGCTCCAAGCTGGCGCGAGAACCCTGTCGGACGGCGTGCGGTTGCGGCCAGAAGGAAGTTAACACTCGCAGGCAATGGCGATGACGTCAGGCAGAAACCTCTGGATTGCATTATTCTGGAGGCGGCCAGTGACTTCCACTCTGAGCTCAGCAGAGAACGGCAGGCGATGGAGGATATTCACACTGAGGGCATAGATAACTATACAGATGAAATAAGTGATACGCGGATATACCAGTGTAAAGCGAGAAAAAGGACAGAATTACTGACGACAACGTCTTTACTCTGAAACAACTACCTTAGAAGTTATACTACACAAAGTGAGTCGGCATATATAAAATTTGTGTCTTCGTTAATGTTGATGTCATTGTGACAAACACGATGTCGTTGATTAGCTCTTGTTAAGGGCATTCCATTTGGTTGCGCAGAATTTACACGCGGTAGTCGACACAAGAGCGACATCTAAATGTACATCTACATTTATACTCCACAAGCCATCCAACGGTGTGTGGCGAAGGGCACTTAACGTGCCACTGTCATTACCTCCCTTTCCTGTTCCAGTCGCGTATGGTTCGCGGGAAGAACGACTGCCGGAAAGCTGCCATGCGCGCTCGAATCTCTCTAATTTTACATTCGTGATCTCCTCGTGGTGTATAAGTAGGGGGAAGCAATATATTCGATACATCATCCAGAAACGCACCCTCTCGAAATCTGGACAGCAAGCTATACCGCGATGCAGAGCGCCTCTCTTGCAGAGTCTGTCACTTGAGTTTGCTAAACATCTCCGTTACGCTATCACGCTTACCAAATAACCCTGTGACGAAACGCGCCGCTCTTCTTTGGATCTTCTCTATCTCCTCTGTCAACCCGACCTGGTAAGGATCTCACACTGATGAGCAATACTCAAGTATAGGTCGAACGAGTGTTTTGTAAGCCACCTTCTTTGTTGATGGACTAAATTTTATAAGGACTCTCCCAATGAATCTCAACCTTGCATCCGCCTTACCAACAATTAATCTTATATAATCATTCAACTTCAAATCGTTCCGCACGCATACTCCCAGATATTTTACAGAAATAACTGCTGCCATTGTTTGTTCCGCTATCATATAATCATACAATAAAAGATCCTTCTTTCTATGTATTCGCAATAAATTACATTTGTCTATGTGAAGAGTCAGTTGCCACTCCCTGCACCAAGTGCCTATCCGCTGCAGATCTTCCTGCATTTCACTGCAATTTTCTAATGCTGCAACTTCTCTGTATACTACAGCATCATCCGCGAAAAGCCACATGAAACTTCCGACAATATCTACTAGGTCATTTATATATATTGTGAAAAGCAATGGTCCCATAACACTTCCCTGTGGCACGCCAGAGGTTACCTTAACGTCTGTAGACGTCTCTCCATTGAGAACAAGATGCTGTGTTCTGTTTGCTAAAAATTCTTCAATCCAGCCACGCAGCTGGTCTGATATTCCGTAGGCTCTTTGTTTATCAGGCGACAGTGAGGAACTGTATCGAACGCCTTCCGGAAGTCAAGGAAAATGGCATCTACCTGGAAGCCTGTATGTCATATTTTCTGGGTCTCATGAACAAATAAAGCGAGTTGGGTCTCACACGATCGCTGTTTCCGGAATCCATGTTGATTCCTACAGAGTAGATTCTGGGTTTTCCAGAAATGACATGATACGCGAGCAAAAAACACGTTCTAAAATTCTACAATAGATCGATGTCAGAGATATAGGCCTATAGTTTTGCGCATCTGCTCGACGATCCTCCTTGAAAACTGGAACTACCTGTGCTCTTTTCCAATCATTTGGAACCTTCCGATCCTCTAGTGACTTGCGGTACACGGCTGTTAGAAGGGGAGGGAGGGGGGGGGCAAGTTCTTTCGCGTACTCTGTGTAGAATCGAATTGGTATCCCGTCAGGTCCAGTGGACTTTCCTCTGTTGAGTGATTTCAGTTGCTTTTCTATTCCTTGGACACTTATTTCGATGTCAGCCATTTTTTCGTTCGTGCGAGGATTTAGAGAAGGAACTGCAGTGCGGTCTTCCTCTGTGAAACAGCTTTGGAAAAAGGTGTTTAGTATTTCAGCTTTACGTGTGTCATCCTCTGTTTCAATGCCATTATCATCCCAGAGTGCCTGGATATGCTGCTTCGATCCACTTACTGATTTAACGTAAGACCAGAACTTCCTAGGATTTTCTGTCAAGTCGGTACATAGAATTTTACTTTCGAATTCACTGAACGCTTCACGCATGGCCATCCTTACGCTAACTTTGACATCGTTTAGCTTCTGTTTGTCTGAGTGGTTTTGGCTGCGTTTAAATTTGCAGTGAAGCTCTCTTTGCCTTCGCAGTAGTTTCCTAACTTTGTTGTTGAACCACGATGGGTTTTCCCGTCCCTCACAGTTTTACTCGGCACATACCTATCTAAAGCGCATTTTACGATTGCCTTGAACTTTTTCCATAAACACTCAACATTGTCAGTGTCGGAACAGAAATTTTCGTTTTGATCTGTTAGGTAGCCTGAAATCTGTGTCCTATTACTCTTGCTAAACAGATAAACCTTCCTCCCTTTTTTTATATTCTTAGTTACTTCCATATTCAGGGCTGCTGCAACTGCCTTATGATCACTGATTCCCTGTTCGGCGCTTACAGAGTCGAAAAGTTCGGGTCTGTTTGTTATCAGTAGGCCAAGATGTTATCTCCACGAGGTGGTTCTCTGTTTAATTGCTCGAGGTCATTTTTGTATAGTGCACTCAGTATAATATCACTCGATGCTCTGTCCCTACCACCCGTCCTAAACATCTGAGTGTCCCACTCTATATCTGGTAAATTGAAATCTCCACCTAAGACTAGAACATGCTGAGGAAATTTATGTGAAATGTATTCCAGATTTTCTCTCAGTTGTTCTGCCACTAATGCTGCTGAGTCGGGAGGTCGGTAAAAGGAGCCAGTTATTAACCTAGCTCTGTTGTTAAGTATAACCTCCACCCATAATAATTCACAGGAAGTATCCACTTCTATTCCACTACAGGATAAACTACTACTAACAGCGACAAACACGCCACCACCGGTTGCATGCAATCTATCCTTTCTAAACACCGTCTGTGCCTCTGTAAAAATTTCGGCAGAATTTATCTCTGGCTTCAGCCAGCTTTCCGTACCTATAACGATTTCAGCTTCGGTGCTTTCTATCAGCGCTTGAAGTTCCGGTACTTTACCAACGCAGCTTCGACAGTTTACAATTACAATACCGATTGCTGCTTGGTCCCCGCATGTCCTGACTTAGCCCCGCACCGTTTGAGGCTTTTACCCTTTCTGTTCTTGGCCATCTAACCTAAAAAACCGTCCAGTCCACGCCACACAACCCCCGCTACCCGTGTAGCCGCCTGCTGTGTGTAGTGGACTCCTGACCTATCCAGTGGAACCCGAAACCCCACCACGCTATGGCGTAAGTCGAGGAATCTGCAGCCCACACGGTCGCAGAACCGTCTCAGCCTCTGATTTCAGACCCTCCACTCGGCTCTGTACCAAAGGTCCGCAGTCAGTCCTGTCGACGATGCTACAGATGGTGAGCTCTGCTTTCATCCCGCTAGCAAGACTGGCAGTCTTGACCAAATCAGATAGCCGCCGGAAGCCAGAGAGGATTTCCTCCGATCCATAGCGACACACATCATTGGTGCCGACATGAGCGACCACCTGCAGACGGGTGCACCCTGTACCCTTCATGGCATCCGGAAGGACCCTTTACACATCTGGAATGACTCCCCCCGGTATGCACACGGAGTGCACATTGGTTTTCTTCCAGCGCGAGATAGCAGAACAGCAGAATTAGTTAGTATAGGAGAAACACTCACTGGTAAGGTACAGATCGACACACGGCGGCACACAGTTCTGCGACTACATAAACAGAATAATTCAAGATCAAAAGATGCAACAGACTCATATTTACGAAGCTAAGTCCAAGATTAATTATGACAATGTAGATATGCAAATTATGGTTAAAAGAATGGTTAAAATGGGTCTAAGCACTATGGGACTTAGGATCTAAGTTCATCACTTCCCTAGACTTAGAACTACTTAAACCTAACTAACTTAAGGACATCACACACATCCATGCCCGAGGCAGGATTCGAACCTGTGACCGTGGCAGCAGCGCGGTTCCGGACTGAAGCGCCTAGAACCGCTCGGCCACATCGTCCGGCTACTGAATCGACTATTGGTGTTTGTTCCAAGGCTCGACTTGAACAAGAGTACCTCTAGTCGTGAAGATTAAACATAAATCTTAAATTGCTTTTCCTGGAGACAGAACACCTGCTTTCTAGGAATCACCACGGTGCTGTGAATATCGACCTTGTGAAGCTCAGGCTGATACCGTATTTCTCAACTTACGCAATGCCTTCGATACAGTTTCAGGCATGCGTATTCAAATACAGCGATATGTAAACAGGTAGAATACGGCGCTGCGGTCGGCAACGCCTGTGTAAGACAACAAGTGTCTGGCGTAGTTGCTAGATCGGTTACTGCTGCTACAATGGCAGGTTACCAAGATTTAAGTGGGTTTAAACGTGGTGTTATAGTCGGCGCACGAGCTGTAAGACACACCGTCTCCGAGGTAGCGGTGAAATGGGCATTTTAGCGTACGACCATTTCATGAGTGTACCGTGAATGTCAGGAATCCGATAAAACATCAGATCTCCGATATCTCTGCAGCCGGAAAAAGATTCTGCAAGAACGGGACTAATGACGATTGAAGAGAATCGTTCAACGTGACAGAAGTGCAACCCTTCCGCAAACTGCTGTAGATTTCAGTACTGGGGCATCAACAAGTGTCAGCGTGCGAACCATTCAACGAAACATCATCGCTAAGCGCTTTCGAGGGGAAGACCCACTCATGTACCCTTGATGACCGTACGACACAAAGCTTTACGTCTCGCCTGGACCCCCGAACACCGACATTGGACTGTTGATGACTGGAAGCATGCTGCCTGGTCTGACGTGCGCATGGACGTGTACGGGTATGAAGACAACTTCATTAATCCGTGGACCCTCCATGTCAGCAAGGTACTGTTCGAGCTCGTAGAGGCTCTGTAATGGTATGGGGCGCGTGGAGTCAAATGGTACCCCCGATACCTCTAGATACTGCTCTTAACATGTGACACATACTGTGTGATCACCTGCTTCAATTCATGTCCATTGTGCATTCTGACGTACTTGGCCAATTCCAGCAGGACAATGCGACACTCCCCACGACGGAATTGCTACAGCGTGGCTCCAGGAACACTCTTCTGAGTTTAAACACCTCCGCTAGCCACCAAATTCCCCAGACATGAACATTATTGAGCATATCTGGGATGCTTTGCTACGTGCTGTTCAGGAAAGATCTCTACCCTCTCGTACTCTTACGGATTCATGGACAGCCCTGCAGGGTTCATGTTGTCAATTCCCTCCAGGAGTACTTCAGACATTAGTCGAGTAAATGACACGTCGTGTTGCGACACTTCTGCGTGCGGGGCCCTACATGCAGGCGTGCCAGTTTCTTTGGCTCTTCTTCGTATAACAAACTATGTATCTCGTGTATCCATATCGTAGACTCAACCAGTTATGCGTAATTTCTTTGTTTCATTAGCTCGCATGCATACACTGATGAGCCACAATATTCTGACCACTGCTCAGCGCGACGTTGGATGTCGCCTGATGACGCTGCGGGGATGTGACACGCTTGAAAAGTATGTAAGCGCAGCAGACACGGAGGGCAATCACCCTAGAGAAGATTTGGACTGCAAATAGGTAAATCCATTGAGATGAGCGACTTTGACAAAAGGCAGATTATTGTTACCTAGAGCCTGTTCACGTACTACTGAGGCCATTGAATAATGTGGTATCGGGTTCCGCTAAATAGGCCAGGAGTCCCTTGCCCGTAAGAGGCGGCTGTAGTGGTAGCAGGGGCTGTGTGGCGTGGATTGGTAGGTTTTTTAATGTTAGAGTGTTTCGGGGATCACAAGAAGGGCTTCAGTCTTAAAGGGTGCAGGTCGAACTCAGCGAAAATGTAGATCTAGAATACCGGTGTAACGGCTATAAATTGTCGTAGCTGTGTTGGGAAAGAACCAGAGCTGCAAGCGCTAACAGAAAGCACTGATACTGAAAACGTTATAGGCCCTCAATCCTGGGTAAAGACGGAAATAAGTTCAGCTGAAATTTTTGCGAAGGACCTAACGGTGTTTGGAAAGGAATGGCTAAACACATTTGGTGGTGGCGTGTTTGTTGCGGTTAGAAGTAGTTTATATTGTAGTGAAATTAAAGTACATAGTTCCTGTGACTTAGTGTGGGTACATGTCATTCTTGGCAATCGGAATAAAATAATAATTGGATTTTTTAGCGACCTCCCGACTCAGATGATACAATTGCTTAAAGGTTAAAGAAAACTGAGTTCGATTTCAAACACGTATCCGACTCATACGATTATAGATGGTGGTGACTTCAATTTACCTTACACACGTTGGTGAAAATGCATGTTTAAATCCGGAGGTACGCGTAAAATATCATCCGAAATTGTGCTTAACGCATTCTCTGAAAATTATTTCTGGCAGTTAGTTCATCAGCCCACTCGAATCCTTACTAATGTTCAAATGTGTGTGAAATCTTATGGGACTTAACTGCTAAGGTCATCAGTCCCTAAGCTTGCACACTACTTTAACCTAAATTATCCTAAGGACAAACACACACACTCATGCCCGAGGGAGGACTCGAACCTCCGCCGAGACCAACCGCACAGTCCATGGCTGCAGCGCCCTAGACCGCTCGGCTAATCCCGCACGGCTCCTGACTAATAACAAGCATCAAAAGGGATACAGGGATTAGTGAACACGGGGTTGTCGTAGCGAGACTGCATACCATAACTCCCAAATCCTCCGAAAGTAAACCAAAAATATACCTATTCAAACAAGCAGATAAAAATTCGCTCCACGCCTTCGTGAGAGACAATCTCCACTCCTTCAAAATAAACAATGTAAGTGTAGTCCAGATGTGGCTTGAATTTAAAGGAACAGTATTGACTGCAAATGAGAGATTTATGCAAAATAAAGTAACAAACTACGGCGCTGATCCTCCCTGGTACATAAACGTGTCAGAATACACTTGCAGAAACAACGGTAGAAGGGATGCCAAATTCAAACGAACGGAAAATCCCCAGGATTGGCGATATTTTACAGAAGCTCGAAGTTTAGCGAGGACTTAAATGCGAGATGCCTATTACAGTTTCCACAACGAAACCTTGTGTCGAATCCTGGCAGAAAATCCAGAGATACAACCAATGCAGCAATGGAAGTTCTATGACACTGCTGCTAAGGCAGAGTTACTACACACAGACTCCCGAAATTCCTTCACCAAAGGAAACGACGTAAATATTCAGAAATCGAATCAAGAACAGCGACCACCATGAGTAACTGAGAAGTAGATTACCGCGGAGTATTGAAGCAACTGAAGTCACTTAATAAAAGCAGGCCCACGCTGTCGTGGCATGCTACCAGTGTTAAAGACTGCGATGGAGCTCCGTATGCCACGGCAAACTGGCTGACACTGACGGCGGCGGTGCACAAATGCTGCGCAGCTAGCGCCATTCGACGGCCAACACCGCGGTTCCTGGTATGTCCGCTGTGCCGTGCGTGTGATCATTGCTTGTACAGCCCTCTCGCAGTGTCCGGAGCAAGTATGGTGGGTCTGACACACCGGTGTCAATGTGTTCTTCTTTCCATTTCCAGGAGTCTATGTCCACAGCACCGGCAGATTAGGGAATTTGCTCTGTATTAATCAGAGCTCAGCAGAGCGCGCCTGTTCGTCTTTTCTAACTTTGTTCTGTCTTGGGTGTTCATTGTCTGAGTTATCACTACCGTAGAAGCAATTAATGTTGGGTTGGCTGGGTGTTTCTCGTAAGATCTGAGTTGCAAGGAATTGGTTGAACATACCACTTGGTCATAAATGTCACAATCTAGTTTATGGACAACTTCACCTTCACAGCATTTATCTGAGTATCCAATTTGATGTATTGTAAATGTTTTGTGTGTTTTGTTTATTATTTTGAGTTTAGTCATAATAAATCAAATAGTTATTTTGGACATAACTTTCATTCTGTTAATCGGTAGAGCAACCCTTTCATTTCTCACTACGTTAATGAAACTTTCCTTAATTTCTTTCCAATTAAATTATTGCAGGTGCCAAACTCTTTTCTACTCCACTTGCAGGGTCGATTACAGCCAGTTCGCGTTTCTTCTTAATCCATGTGCAACAGCAAAAGTAGGAGTTAGAAAAGGGGAGGCTGAGAGCATCATTTCCATATGAAGATTCGAGAAGAATTTAGTGATAAATGCACTGCTAGCCCCGGCACCTCGCAATAGGTGTTCGTTTCTTCCGCGCGCCGTTCGAGAGTGGAGTAATAGAGAATTACTGTGAAGGTGGTTCGATGAACCCTCTGCCAGGCACTTAAGTGCGATTTGCAGAATATACATGTAGATGTAAATGTACTGTGGTGAGCTCTCCGCACAGTGCTGGTGCACGCACAAGTGTTTCGGAGCACACTGTTAATCTTACATGGTTGAACATGGGGCTCTGCAGCACACCTCCCCTCACATGTTGGCCTGACGACGTCGACAGTTACGATTGCAGTGGGCACGGGGCGATCCGGATTCGACCGTCTGTCAATGGAAACGTGTCGACTGTTCGGGTAAATCACGTTTTTGCTACGCTAGGTCGATGGTCGTCTCCACATATGCCGTCATCGAGGTGAACGGTGACTCGAAAAGTGAAGCGCAACACAGACGCGGGCTGGTGGGAGCTGTATCACGCTATGGGAGACGTTCTCCTGCGCTTGCGTGTGACCTGGGGTAGTAATCGCAGACACGCTGACAGCTGCGAACCATCTGCATCCCTTTACGCTTGATATCTTTACGTCATTTTTCAGCAGTATAATTGTCAGTGTCTCGGAGCCAGAACCTTGCTACAGTGGACTGAGTAGCATTACGTTCATGAATCGGCTACCAAATTCTCGGTTGTGTAACTACTACGGAACCGATGTGGGTCGCTATCGGGCGCCATCACCGCGTAAGCAAGTCAGTAGCCCGTTATTTACGCTACTTACATGACCTGTACACAGACATCTAATGCCACATACCTCTACAAAGCTACCAACAAACTGGCGAATCCGTGAGTCATTGTGACAGACGGTCACTGAAGAGGAATGTTAGGAAAAATAAATGGACGACATCTACAAAAGTCACTGCAGAACTGAATGTCGCACTCGCAAACCTTGTCAACACTTTAGCCGTCACTGCCAAATGTAGATGTTGGTGTGCGGTGGAGGAATGTTGGACGTGGAATGGAAACTGTCAGGATGCGCCGTATTAAAACTCGGCCATGACCTTCATGTGTTTTATTATTCCCAGCTACAGTGCCACGTTCCTCTCTGTCTACGTCACAGGGTCCCACGATGCCGAGGACGCCGCTCCGCTGTCTGCAAAACAGCTTGGCGTGGAAGGGATACCTCAGCGACCCGTGCAACGTTCTGCAGCCTGCCAACCGTGTACAGCCGCAGTGTTTTGATGACGTCAGGATGATCTGGCAGCTGACTCAGTGGCCTCCATCCTCGTTGCCTCAGCGCCGCTCGATGGGAGCCGCAGAGTGGCCCGCTGCGTGCTTCTTCGCCACTGTGGTTAAGATCGCAGCGACAACAAGTGCCTGCAATCAGACTGCCAAGTCTGCGGCCCTCGCCTCGGGATACCCCTGTCGTGTGTTGGGAGCCAACAAGACTGCCCGCAATAGCGAGCCGTCAATTGGCCTGCCGCTGGCTGGCTATGGACCGCACGTTGACCTCAGAGGGTCGAACCAGCGACCTGCCATGAAGTGGAATGCTGGCGCCCCATCTGCTGCTGCGTGTAGCCAGTGGTGTGACACGCCCTGCCGTCCAGGAGAGGTACCACACTTGAATTCCTCTCGTTAGAAAACTGGAACCTATTTATATGCAGCTGTGTGCCTCTGTTTTGCTAACACGCCACTCCGAATCACATACTCATAACACTTAGGTTGAGCCAGTGGTCCCTTCTGCCTGTAACTTGCCCCATGCAAACCGCAGCATTTACTCTTTTCAGCGGTTCTATGGCCCTGTCGTTCTTCACAACTGATGGTAAGCATAACTAACTGTCAGTAGGCCCATGCCTAACTGTAACTTGTGCGCTCAGAAATATTGCACCGAATCTAACTTTCCTATCTTAAACGGTGGTGCCGCTACAACACTACCAGAACACAAAACGAGTTCCATAAGCAGTGAACTGAAGGGGGAGCTGGAATCCCAAAACCACTCATCCGTGATTCAAACGTCCGCAGCAGGAAAACGTGGTGCCGAGACCATGAAACTTGGACTATGGAGCAATAAAGAAAGTAATTTGGTTGGGTGAGTCTTGTTTTACAGTTTGCCAAATTCTAGCCGAATTTACGCCCTGAAAGTGCAACATGGACGGTACTCGGTGACGTTTTGGGCAGCCACATCGTGGTGTTCCATGGGCCCAAAATTCACTTTGCAAGGTCGCATTATTGCCAAGGATTAGTTGACTGTTTTGGCTGATGGGTCTGTCCCATGATAGCACTTTCTCATCATACTTGTATGACGTAGTGGGTAGGAGGGGAATAAAGCAGAAGTAACGCTGGCCTGCAGTGTTGCCACATTTATTAAAGATGGAGGCTCTCCCTGGTTGGTCACATCACCTTCTCTCCATGGAGAGTAGATGTGGCAATATCACATTGTTAATATCACCACCACTGCTCCTCCCTCTCCCCCACTTCCCCTCCCCTCGCTTACCTGTCAATTGACGGGAAAAGACTGAGTGTATGCTGAGCTGCTGGAGGAGAAGGACGTAAGGTACTGTCTTGGGAATCATATTCATTTATTTATATGTGTATTATCCTGCTGGAAGAATTCCCTAAATTTTTGTGGGGAAACCAAACTGACAATTACTCTGGAGCACTGCTGCTTGAAATTCATATAAACACTACTGTTTACAACTGATTGGAAAAAGATTCAGTCTGTGCTGAGCTGCTGGAGAGGATGGATGTAAGGTATTTATTTATTTATTTGTTTTTGGTGGGAACTGTGTTCAACTGACGAGATGTTGATGTTGGACAGAGACGAGCTTAATAAGTGTATTAAGTATAAGCAAACTACAGATGACTGAGTCCATAGCCTCCTATGTGAGGAATGCAAAGAGGTGATAATGGATGAAATTAGGGGGAATACTTTTGAGCAAATCATGGTGATGCAGTAGGATGGACTGAGGATGCATTTTGCAGCTCATAGAGACTACTGCCTGTGCTGGAGCTGTATGTTAGTTTTGAAATGGCCAGTCAAGCCACAGTGCAGGGTACGACTTTGTGCTATTCCACAACCCCAAACTGAATGAACCAGAGGTGCTTGCCTCGGTGTATGGAGCTGAACGTGCTTGAAACAGGTTTCGTTCCCCTTTCCGATCGCGTGTGTGTATATGTTCACATTGCTGTGTGCTCTGGTCCAAAATACCGTTTGACATTAGCAGGGAGCTGCCCTACAGCTGCTGCCTGAAGAACTTTATCCTACTAAGCTGCAACTGCGTAGCTGCTGATGAACTTCTACACCTATAGATGTTAAGGAGGGATAGGACAGCAAACCATCACTAAAGTTTAGGAAGGCCAATACACACTACCACAACTAATGGAAAATGCTCCACTGCTCTAATTACACATCGAAATTGTCATGAAAAAACCGCCACTGGTAAACAGTCTATCATAATGCAACAACCACGCTGGGAATTGAGAAGAATCATTTTAATAATGCAACTACCGCAAAACCGCCAAGAGATAGTGCATCAGCTGCACGTGTTCACCTCAAGGTGTGGATACAGACCAACAGCTTAGAGGTCTTACTTTCCCTCCTACCTCCTCTCCTCGTTCCCTCTCCCCCACCACTCCTCCATAGGTAGAGATACCGGTTTTGCAGGCCTGTTCTAACCTCTCACTGATGGTACAGAAAGAGATCCATCTGCTGGTAGTGATATACTGTTCCTGGTCTGCAGAAATCAGTCACAGGTGGACAAAAGACTCAAGAACAGGTGACTTTCTGCAGGCCATTCAACTTGGTTCAGTTGGACCACAGGAGCCAGTCAATTCCATGTAAATACAGCCAATACAATTGCGGAGCCACCACCAGTTTTCACAGAGCCCTGTTGATAGCTTAGATCCGTGGCTTCGTGGAGAATGTGCCGCATTCTAACCCTACCATCAGCCCTTAGCAACTGAAATCGGGACTCATCTGACCAGATGACGGTTTTTCCAGTCGTCAAAGTCCCAACCGATATGGTCACGAACCCAGGAGAGGCACTGCAGGTGATGCTGTGCTGTTAGCGAATGCACTCACTCGCCTCTGTCGCCGCGCGGAGTGGCCGCGCTGTCTAAAGGCGCCATGTCAAGGGCTGCGCGGCCACTACCGCCGGAGGTTCGAGTCCTCCCTCGGGCATGGGTGTGTGTGTTGTCCTTAGAATAAGTTAGTTTAAGTTAGTCTAAGTAGTGTGTAAGTCTAGGGACCGATGACGTCAGCAGTTTGGTCCCTTACGGAATTCACACACATTTTTCGCGTCTGTCGTCTGCAGCCACAGCCCAGTAACGCCAAATTTCGCCGCACTGCCCTAACGGATACATTAGTCGTACCTGCCACATTGATTTCCGCAGTTATTTCACACAGTGTTGCTTGTCTGCTAGACTGACAACTCTATGCAAACACCCCATTTCTCGGTCGTTAAGTGAAGGCCGTCGGCCACTACGTTGTCCGTACTGACAGGTAAAGCCTGAAAATTGGTATTCTCGGCACACTCTTGACACCGTGGATCTCGGAATATTGAATTCCCTAACGATTTCCGAGATGGAATGCTTCACCGACCATCCAAAGTACGAAGTCTGTTAATTCCCGTTGTGCGGCCCCAGCCACGTCTGAAACCTTCCCACATGAATCACCTGAGTACAAACGACAGCTCCGTCAACGCACTGCTGCCATCTGTGTATGTGCGCATCGCTATTTTGCCACCAGAGTGTATGACGAATAAAGAAGTAGTTACATCCAAGGAGACGTCAAACAATGCAATATATACATTCTACAGTGAAGCGCCAAACAGACTGGTATAAACATGCGTTTTCAAATACAGACATATGTAAACTGGCGGAATACGGCACTACCGTCGGCAACGCCTGTATAGGACAGCAAATGTCTGGCGCAATCTTTAGGCCGGGTACTCCTGCTGCAATGGCAGGTTATCAAGATTTAAGTGAGGCTGAACGTGGCGTTACAGTCGGCGCACGAGCGATGGGACACATCATCTCCGAGGTAGCGATGAAGAGGGTATTCTCCCGTACAACTACAACTGCAGTGTACGACCATTTCACGAGTGTACCAGGGATCCGGTGAAACATCGAACCTCCGACATCGCTGCGGCCGGAAAAAGATCTTCCAAGAACGGGACCAACGATCATTGAAGAGAATCGTTCAACGTGATAGAAATGTAACCCTTCCGCAAATTTCTGCAGAAATAAATGCTGGGCCATCAACAAGTGTCAGCGTGCGAACCATTCAACGAAACCTCATCGATATGGGCTTTCGGAGCCGAATACCCACTCGTGTACCCTTGATGACTGCACGACGCAAAACTTTACGCGTAGCCTGGGCACGTCAACACAGACACTGGACTGTTGATGACTGGAAATATGTTGCCTGGTCGGATGAGTCTCCTTTCATATTGTATCGAGCGGCTGGACGTGTACTTGTTTGGAGACAACCTCATGAATCCATGAACCCTGCATGTCCACAGGGGATTGTTCAAGCTGGTGGAGGCTCTGTAATAGTGTGGGCAGTGTGTAGTTGGAGTGATATGGGACCCCTGATACGTCTAGAAACGGCTCTGACAGGTGAGACGTACGTAAGCATTCTGTCTGATCACCTGCATCCATTCATGTCCGTTGTGCATTCCGACAGACTTGGGCAATTCCAGCAGGACGATGCGACACTCGACACGTCCAGAATTGCAACAGAGTGGCTCCAGGAACACCCTTCTGAGTTTAAACATTTCCGCCTGCCACCAAACTTCCCAGACATGAACATTATTGACTATATCTGGGATGACTTTCAACGTTCTGTTCGGAAGAGATCTCCATCCTCTCGTACTCTTACGGATACATGGACAGCCCTGCAGGACTGATGGTGTCAGTTCCCTCCAGCACTACTTCAGACATAAGTCGAGTCCGTGCCACGTCGTGTTGCGGCACTTCTGCGTGCTTGCGGGGGCCCCACAAGATGTTAGGCTGGTGTACCAGTTTCTTTGGCTCTTCACTGTGGTATGTAGTTATATAATACAAGAAATCCATACGAAAATCTATTGGAATAACAAAATTTCTTATTAATTTAAAAAAAATCAACTAAAATGTTATAGAGTCAAAACACTTATAAGGCAACTACAGTGTGGAAACTATATCACCATTGAATAAGATTACATACGATCGCTCGAGGTCTAGCTGACAAGAACATAGAAGCACTGGACGAAGTACATATGACAATATGGTAACAAAGGGGAACATCTAAAAACGGCGTTCTTAAAATGCCGTACACAAATTATAGTATTATAGACACACATCAGTAGAATACAAGGTACAGGTGCTGACGCAGCATGGTGCTCGAAGACTGGATGCTAACGTACCACAGTGCTCGAAGTCTTGGTGTAATAAACATCTGGTATAAGACCAGAATTTAAGTAATGAATAAGTGCATACAAATAATGTGCAATATAGTGATGTAAGTACAATGTCAAAGTGACTGTGATTGCATAGTATAGATATTAGAAAACAGCTATAAAATATCATAATAGTTCGAGGTCTAGGTGTCATATGTAGGACAAGGAAGGACATCAGTTATATGAAGTATGCCGATAACATGTACCACACTACAGTGTTCAATTGACATAATGTCAGAAAAGGGGAATACATAACCCTGTAACAAAAAAATAAGTTCGGTGTAATAAATTCTCTTTTCTCTGTGAGATTTTGGGCGGATTAAATAAAAGGTTGCGAACACTAGGTGTTTTCTTTTATTTAACGAAGGCTTTTGACTGTGTTGACCACAAAATATTACTGCAGAAGTTGGACCATTATGGAGTAAGCGGAGTAGCTTATAATTGGTTCGCCTCTTACTTTAAGAACAGAAAGCAGAAGGTAATTCTCCGCAATATTGAGAGTGGTAGTGATGTTCAGTCACAATGGGGCACTGGTGACGCGTTCCCCAAGGGTCGGTGCTGGGGCCACTGCTGTTTCTTATTTATATAAATGATATGCCTTCTAGTATTACAGGTGATTCAAAAATATTTCTGTTTGCTGATGACACCAGCTTGGTAGTGAAGGATCTTGTGTGTAATATTGAAACAGTATCAAATAATGTAGTTCAAGAAATAAGTTCATGGCTTGTGGAAAATAATTTGATGCTAAATCACAGTAAGACTCAGTTTTTACAGTTTCTAACTCACAATTCAACAAGAACCGATATTTTGATCAGACAGAATGGGCATATTATAAGCGAGACGGAACAATTCAAGTTCCTAGGCGTTCGGATAGATAGTAAGCTGTTGCGGAAAGCCCATGTTCAGGATCTTGCTCAGAAACTCAATGCTGCTTTATTTACCATTAGAACAGTATCTGAAATAAGTGACATTTCAACACGAAAAGTAGTCTACTTCGCATATTTTCATACGCTTATGTCGTATGTTATTATTTTTTGGGGTAATTCTTCTGATTCAAAAAGGGTATTTTTGGCTCAAAAATGGGCTATTCGAACTGTATGTGGTGTAAGTTCGAGAACCTCATGTCGACCCCTATTCAATAGTCTGGGAATTCTGACATTGCCCTTACAGTATATATTTTCTTTAATGTCGTTTGTTGTTAGCAATATTAGCTTATTCCCAAGAGTTAGCAGCTTTCACTCAGTTAATACTAGGCACAAATCAAATTTGCATGTGGAATGCACTTCCTTGACTCTTGTGCAGAAAGGAGTGCAGTATTCTGCTGCATCCATTTTCAATAAGCTACTACAAAAACTCAAAATTTTTAGCAGTAGCCCAAACACTTTTAAGTCTAAACTGAAGAGTTACCTCATGGCTCACTCGTTCTATTCTGTCGATGAGTTCCTGGAAGAGCTGAAAAATTAAGCAAATTCCAGTGTTATGTTGTTGATTTTCTTTATTTAAACTTACGACTTGTCGTCTGAATATGTTCCTTATATTTCATTTTATCTGTTTCTACTATCGTGTTACAAGTTCATGTATTGACTCATTCCATGACCATGGAGACTTCTCCTTAATTTGGTCCCACGGAACAATAAATGAATAAAATAAATAAATAAATACCTAATATTATACCAGAAGTTAGGTAATGAATAAGTGTATACAACTAATTTGCCACATAGTAAAATATGTGCAATATCAGAGTAAGTGTGATTACATCAAATACAGATATACAAAAAAACTCCCAAAGATCATGGTAACTCGACGTCTAGGTCTCTTACTCTGAAACAGAAGAATGGTAAAAATGTCAGTGTGTTCAAAAGAGGAAAGACAATGTCAGCTGCACGCCATGCTGAACTTTGAAAGATAAGCCATATTTGTAAGTTGCAAAACGGAAAGACCTGATGACACTGTTGCCACCACTTCCTCAACAGCACAGGGCGTTTTACAGTAAAAATTGCAACTCCGATCCCAACAATGAAGATGTGAAGAAAGAGGTGTCAATACTAAGAGAGGTTTTCAAGAATTCAGTTTTGTTATTCTCTTGAAAAAATGCAATAGAAGTCAATAATGGTTTGTAACCTTCCCGCATGAAAAATAAAAATGATACATTTTTTTATATCTTAACTCATGAAAACTGATAAATTTTGACGTAAGCAGCCCTACGCCATGACCCTGTGAAATCAATCTGAATAAACTGAAAAATTCTTACCTCATGATGGTGTCGCCGGATAATGCTGTCTATATATAAGCTCGTGAATGGCACAGCTTAGTGTAATGCTGGCCTATCTACTAATACTGGACAACATTTGTCTGAGATCTGAATTATTAGAAAAACTGACTTTGCTTACCGAAATAGCTTCACAGCTGGTCGTCTGATTATTAAAGAACACATGACTGTGATCTGAGAAAATTTCTGAAATATTTAAATTTAAATAAATGACTGGGTCGGGACTGACAATGACTTAAGGCAAAATTATTCCTTTCTTTTTGTAGACTGGTAAAAATTATATTCTGAAAATCCTTTACATTACCGATAAAGATCTGTAATCCATTAGCCGGCCGGGGTGGCCGAGCGGTTCTAGGCGCTACAGTCTGGAACCGCGAGACCGCTACAGTCGCAGGTTCGAATCCTGCCTCGGGCATGGATGTGTGTGATGTCCTTAGGTTAGTTAGGTTTAAGTAGTTCTAAGTTCTAGGGGACTGATGACCTCAGAAGTTAAGTCCCATAGTGCTCAGAGCCACTTTTTTGTAATCCATAATATGAAAAATTGAATATTATTAATTTGGGTCAACTGGTGCTGACGACGCACAAAAAGATTGAAACAAATTCATATTAACATCTCAAACAAGTGACTTAACTACACGCATGTCAATAAAAATAAAATTTTCCTTACAGTGCATGGCTATGAATTGTGCTGTACAAGCGACAGACTACAACTGCACTGCAGCAGCGAGCGACTGCAACAACTGCCGAGACTGCTCTGACCTGCGACTTTATTGCAGCAAAGATATTTTCTGTCGCAAGCAGCGCGTGAGTAATACATCGAAATTACAGTTGCTCCAGAGGATGGTAAACGCCTTGCAGTTTTTGTTGGCTAAATTTGTACTAGGTAAGATATAGCTACAACGACCCGTGGTCTAGGGGTAGCGTCTTTGATTCATAATCAAAACGTCTTCGGTCCCGGGTTCGATCATCGCCACTGCCTAAATTTTGATAAATAATCAGCATTGGCGGTCGAAGACTTCCGGCATAAGAAGTCAGCCTCATTCTGCCAACGGCCTTGTCAAAGAGGGCGGAGGAGCGGATAGAGATTCAGGGCACTCTCTTGTCCTAGGGGTGGGAAATTGCCCCTAAAGGCGGAAGAATCAGCAATGATCAACGACATAAGGATGCAGAAGGCAATGGAACCCTGCATTAAAGACACGTAACGTGTATCCACAGGACATGTGGCCTGTATTTGAAGAAGTGTCATGATGATCTCTCCATTGGCGAAAGATTCCGGAATAGTCCCCCATTCGGATCTCCGGGAAGGGACTGCCAAGGGGGAGGTTACCATGAGAAAAAGATTGAATAATCAACGAAAGGATTATGTTCTACGAGTCGGGGCGTGGAATGTCAGAAGCTTGAACGTGGTAGGGAAACTAGAAAATCTGAAAAGGGAAATGCAAAGGCTCAATCTAGATATAGTAGGGGTCAGTGAAGTGAAGTGGAAGGAAGACAAGGATTTCTGGTCAGATGAGTATCGGGTAATTTCAAAAATATCAACAGTAGCAGGAAATGGTATAACAGGTGTAGGATTCGTTATGAATAGGAAGGTAGGGCAAAGGGTGTGTTACTGTGAATAGTTGAGTGACCGGGTTGTTCTAATCAGAATCGACAGCAGACCAACACCGACAACGATAGTTCAGGTATACATGCCGACGTCGCAAGCTGAAGATGAACAGATAGAGAAAGTGTATGAGGATATTGAAAGGGTAATGCAGTATGTAAAGGGGGACGAAAATCTAATAGTCATGGGCGACTGGAATGCAGTTATAAGGGAAGGAGTAGAAGAAAAGGTTACAGGAGAATATGGGCTTGGGACAAGGAATGAAAGAGGAGAAAGACTAATTGAGTTCTGTAACAAGTTTCAGCTAGTAATAGCGAATACCCTGTTCAAGAATCACAAGAGGAGGAGGTATACTTGGAAAAGGCCGGGAGATACGGGAAGATTTCAATTAGATTACATCATGGTCAGACAGAGATTCAGAAATCAGATACTGGATTGTAAGGCGTACCCAGGAGCAGATATAGACTCAGATCACAATATAGTAGTGATGAAGAGTAGGCTGAAGTTCAAGACATTAGTCAGGAAGAATCAATACGCAAAGAAGTGGGATACGGAAGTACTAAGGAATGACGAGATACGTTTGAAGTTCTCTAACGCTATAGATACAGCAATAAGGAATAGCGCAGTAGGAAGTACAGTTGAAGAGGAATGGACATCTCTAAAAAGGGCCATCACAGAAGTTGGGAAGGAAAACATAGGTACAAAGAAGGTAGCCGCGAAGAAACCATGGGTAACAGAAGAAATACTTCAGTTGATTGATGAAAGGAGGAAGTACAAACATGTTCCGGGAAAAATCAGGAATACAGAAATACAAGTCGCGGAGGAATGAAATAAATAGGAAGTGCAGGGAAGCTAAGACGAAATGGCTGCAGGAAAAATGTGAAGACATCGAAAAAGATATGATTCTCGGAAGGACAGACTCAGCATACAGGAAAGTCAAAACAACCTTTGGTGACATTAAAAGCAACGGTGGTAACATTAAGAGTGCAACAAGAATTCTACTGTTAAATGCAGAGGAGAGAGCAGATAGGTGGAAAGAATACATTTAAAGCCTGTATGGGGGTGAAGATTTGTCTGATGTGATAGAAGAAGAAACAGGAGTCGATTTAGAAGAGATAGGGGATCCAGTATTAGAATCGGAATTTAAAAGAGCTTTGGAGGACTTACGGTCAAATAAGGCAGAAGGGATAGATAACATTCCATCAGAATTTCTAAAATCATTGGGGGAAGTGGCAACAAAACGACTATTCACGTTGGTGTGTAGAATATGAGTCTGGCGATATACCATCTGACTTTCGGAAAAGCATCATCCACACAATTCCGAAGACGGCAAGAGCTGACAAGTGCGAGAATTATCGCACAATCAGCTTAACAGCTCATGCATCGAAGCTGCTTACAAGAATAATATACAGAAGAATGGAAAAGAAAATTGAGAATGCGCTAGGTGACGATCAGTTTGGCTTTAGGAAAAGTAAAGGGACGAGAGAGGCAATTCTGACGTTACGGCTGATAATGGAAGCAAGGCTAAAGAAAAATCAAGACACTTTCATAGGATTTGTCGACCTGGAAAAATCGTTCGACAATATAAAATGGTGCAAGCTGTTCGAGATTCTGAAAAAAGTAGGGGTAAGCTATAGGGAGAGACGGGTCATATACAATATGTACAACAACCAAGAGGGAATAATAAGAGTGGACGATCAAGAACGAAGTGCTCGTATTAAGAAGGGTGTAAGACAAGGCTTTAGCCTTTCGCCCCTACTCTTCAATCTGTACATCGAGGAAGCAATGATGGAAATAAAAGAAAGGTTCAGGAGTGGAATTAAAATACAAGGTGAAAGGATATCAATGATACGATTCGCTGATGACGTTGCTATCCTGAGTGAAAGTGAAGAAGAATTAAATGATCTGCTGAACGGAATGAACAGTCTAATGAGTACACAGTATGGTTTGAGAGTAAATCGGAGAAAGATGAAGGTAGTGAGAAGTAGTAGAAATGAGAACAGCGAGAAACTTAACATCAAGATTGATGGTCACGAAGTCAATGAAGTTAAGGAATTCTGCTACCTAGGCAGTAAAATAACCAATGACGGACGGAGCAAAGAGGACATCAAAAGCAGACTCGCTATGGCAAAAAAGGCATTTCTTCTGGCCAAGAGAAGTCTACTAATATCAAATACCGGCCTTAATTTGAGGAAGAAATATCTGAGGATGTACGTCTGGAGTACAGCATTGTATGGTAGTGAAACATGGACTGTGGGAAAACCGGAACAGAAGAGAATCGAAGCATTTGAGATATGGTGCTATAGACGAATGTTGAAAATTAGGTGGACTGATAAGGTAAGGAATGAGGAGGTTCTACGCAGAATCGGAGAGGAAAGGAGTATGTGGAAAACACTGATAAGGAGAAGGGACAGGATGATAGGACATCTGCTAAGACATGAGGGAATGACTTCCCTGGTACTAGAGGGAGCTGTAGAGGGCAAAAACTGTAGAGGAAGACAGAGATTGGAATACGTCAAGCAAATAATTGAGGACGTAGGTTGAAAGTGCTACTCTGAGATGAAGAGGTTAGCACAGGAAAGGAATTCGTGGCGGGTCGCAGCAAACCAGTCAGTAGACCGATGAAAAAAAAAAAAAAAAAAAAAAAGATATAGCTGCCGTGTTTCTGTACTTCTATTATCACAAATGAGCTGTAGTTCCTCTGTGTTAGTGGCACTTGGAACAAAAATTTTGTTATTTTCACTTACAGTCAGAGAGTTCCCTGGTGTGGCACTTAAAAGATTCTTAATAAATGATATATTTTCTAATTTGTCTCTTTAGGTTTTGCAGTGATGAGGCGGGCAAAGCAGTCTGTGATATTACAAACTTTCTCAATTTTGGATGCAAGCAAGTTGGGATACATTGTTTTTTGATTCTCCTGACAAATTTGAGATTTGGCACTTACATAGTTTTCTGCTTCCACTCTTCAAATGACACAAAGCTAGAGTTTGTTGAGTCAAGTAGGTATCTAGGGACTACCGTTATGGACAACGGAAATGTTCTGTACATAAGACGAACCAAGGACTGAATTTTATTTTCAGGACACTTTGGAAGTTCAACAAATCCACTGAAGAAGGTGCTTGCACTACCATTGTTCGTGTTCTTTTAGATTATTTCTCTGCAATGCGGAATCCTTAACAGGTAGGATTGACAGAAGGCATCTAAAAAGTTCAGAGAAGGGCGTCCCGTGTTCTGTTTTCAGCAAAGAGGGGGATGGGAATCATCCAGTGAAAGGCGTCTGTACTGCAGCGAATACTTTTCACGTAATTTCGGCTAAAAATTCCTGCTAGGATTGTCAAGACATTTACGTAAAAAAATGAAACACCTAGAGCCATCGTTTTAATGTAATAAAATAACAATGCAACCAGTTTCGGTGATTAATACACCACCAGCAGGCCTTAACTGACACTGAGGGGGGGGGGGGGGGGGCGGAGAGATTCCAATCGTATACACGATCCCATCAGTGGCCATCTGTGAACTGGCTTCTGTAAAACAGATATTGTCTTCAGCTATCAACTAGGTTAGTATTAAGAACACAGTCTCAATCGCGATTAAGACTGTTCTCTTAATACTAACTTAATTTTATATCAATCGCTGTTACTCCACAACCATGGTGTCCAAATATCAAATAGGTGTTGGCCACTGATGGGGTCGTGTATACGACTGGAATTCAGCCCTTCAGTGTCAGTTAAGGCCCGATGATGGTGTACTGAGTTGGTTGAAATATAATAATATTTATTACGTAAGAGAAAGACCAATGACCCGCAGGCCATCAACACAAGGATGGACGTACAAAACGTCAAGCCAATTAAACGGGACGTCATCACAATGAAATATGATAGTTCAAACTAGCACAAAAAACTTAAACCTTCATTTTTTCCACGACTATTCCAGACTGAGGCCGTACAGAAATGGTCTGAAAGCGATACTATAAACCCTCTGCTAAGCACTTGAGCGTGAACTACAGAATAATAGCGTACACGCAGGAGCAGGATGGGTGTGGGATGTACTGGCTGTGAGTTCTCCAAAAACCCCTGGGGTAAAAGAGATGCTTTTTATACACGTATTCATTTTTGAATTTCTCAGATTCCTTTCATCAAGAAGCATGAAAGCAGAGAGGATCTAAAATGAGCAAATAGCCTAGAAATTACAAGCTACACTATCTGGTCAGAAGTATTGTAAACCCCTACGAAATAAGAAATTGAGCACTAAATGTACCGGGAGATAGTCCTGTTAGGTTAAAAGGAAACAGGAGTATTGTTCTGACAGTAGGGAAGTAGTGACAGCAGAATAGGTAGGTCAAGAAAGTGTCAGCACCGTGATCTAGTTACTGGGTGTCGCCTGGGTAAAAAATCATGATTGACATTTCAACTCTTGTACAGCTGTCCAAGCTGACTATTGGTATGTCATTGTTAAGTAGATATGTGATGGTGCAATCACTGCTAAACCAAGACCAGGAAAGCCCTGTATACTGACGAACAGGGACTGCCGAGCTTTGCGTATGGTGGTTACAAAACATCGCATGAAATCAGCGAAAAGAATGGCTAGTGAGTTCCAAAGTGCAACCAACAGTCCAGGTGGCGGCATGACTGTGCGTAGTGAGTTAAAAATAATGGGGTACAATGGGTGGGTAGCTCTTCACAAGCCACACATTCCTGCATAGACACTTGAGGTGCTGTGAAGAGTGGCACCAATGGACACTGGGCGACCAAAATTGATTAATCTGAAGTGATGGATTACGCTATTCGCGGAGCAGTCAGGCGGAAGGGGTTGGGTTTGATGAGTTCATGTTGAACCTCATTTCCACTCATGTGTAGCGCCAATAGTGAAGTACATAGGAGGTGGTGTTGCATTATGGGTTTTTTCTGTGGCTAGGGTGGGGTCTTGTTATTGCACTTAAGAAAACACTTAAATTCAGAAAGATATAAACACATTCTATAGTATTCTCTACCACTTACACTGCAGGGACAGTTCGAAGACGATCATTCTTTCACATATCAGCCTGACAATGCACCCTGTCATACATCAGCATCTGTTAGACAATGGTCTGTGGACAATAAACCTTCCTGAAATGGACTGACCTGTCCAGAGTCATGACCTGAACTCAATGGAACACATTTGGGATGATGTAGAGTGTCCACTTCATATCTCGGCATCTGACATCACTGCCTTCTTCTGATTCATCTCTTGAGAAAGAATGGGATGCTATTGCTCCACAGACCTTCAGGCATATTGTTGTAAGTGTTTGTAGCAGATCTGAAGCTGTCATAAAGGTGAAGGGTGGAAATACCCCTTATTAATGCCCACCAACACGTATCCAGATATTTTTGTGCAGATGGTGCTGGTGTAAGCTGGCGCCAGCACTTCGGCCGGCAAAAAGGCTGTGAAAAGATCGATGGTAGGGAAATAGCGTGCCTGTCAGGAGAGAGGCCAAAGACAGACTCGCAGGCAACATGCCGCCAACGCCCTCTCGGCCGCCAGTATTTAGATCGCCACCGCGGGCCGGAGGCCGCAGTCAGTCATCCAGCGAGTCACTGAGTGCGAGTCTTCGGTCACAGTTAGCTCAGCTTCTAGCTCAGAGTCAGTCAGTACCTAGCGACCAGAGTGGTGCACATAGCGGGACTTGTACTTCTCCAGCAGTGAGGCTAATGTGGACATTACGGAAGAGCTTGTACCACCACACCTGGGCTATTGTAAGGGGGATAGGACGTCAAATGGGCCAACTTCGAGCAGGAGAGGCACCAAAGGACATTTTAATCTCCGCTGTCTATACTTTTATAAATAAATTAATAAAACCAAGAAGGATTCAGGATTCACACTCATAGCAGTGGAACTTTGAAAACGTAAAAAAATGAATTTTTTTATATGCGAAATTTCATCATTTTTTCACTCACTATTGGCTGCATTTGTTGCTGTAGGTACACTTTTCTTCATAAGTAAGAGAGGTTCTTCTACGAATTTTGCACAGCACACAAATCATACTTACAGGTGTATGAAACTCTAGAATTTTCCAAATCTATTAAAAACTGTGGAAAAAATTGAGATAATGAACTATAAAATTTCAGTTTTTTCTAAACATTAAGTTTAAAATGTAACAGCTCACTCAGTTTTTCATAAATTAGATAAATTATAGAGTTTCATACACCTGTAAGTATGATTTGTATGATGTGAAAAATTCATCGAAGAATCTCTCTTACTTATGAAGAAAAGTGCACCTACAGCAACAAATGAAGCCAATAGTAAGTGAAAAAAGATGAAATTTCACATGTAAAAAAATGTTATTTTGCTATAGTTTTGAACTTCCACTGCTATGAGTGTGAATCCTGAATCCTTCCTGGTCATACTGGCCAAGTTTTATGAATTTATTTCTAAAAGTATAGACAGTGGAAATTATAATGTCCTGTGGTGCCTCTCCCGCTCCAAGTCAACCCGGTTGACATCCTACCCGCCTTAAGTAGCTTCCTGTTTAAGTTAATAAAGAATCCTATTGATACATACGAGCAGTTGTGTCATAGAAAGAGGATACCGGCCACCAAACAACATATATATATAATAAATAGTGGCTCCTAGAGAAATTACTACCAGCACCATATAATACCTTGCAATTCGGCCGCTGGACCTAATAACCCCCTGGATTCGGTCAGGAAGTGAGTCCGCAACGTTGTGCAGGTATATCGCTTCCAGGCTAAGCCACTCGCTGAGGTTTCGGCGGCGCAATTCCACCATATCGCGGGGATGCTTATGTCACCGTTTCACCCCCTGCTCCAGTGGATCACACAAATATTTACTGGGCGTCAAGCCAGGTGATTTTTCAGGCTAATCCAGATGTAGTAGAGTGGGGGAGTCTTCAGAAAACCAGTCACTTATTCTTCCAGCCCCGAGAACTTTGCTGTTGCCTTCATTATGTGCCTGTGTGAGCAATGGCCTCTTTCGAGGTTCAGAAATGGTTCAAATGGCTCTGAGCGCTATGGGACTTAACTTCGGAGGTCATAAGTACCCTAGAACTTAGAACTACTTAAACATAACTAACCTAAGGACATCACACACATCCATGCCCGAGGCAGGATTCGAACCTGCGACAGTAGCGGTCGCGCGGTTCCAGACTGTAGCGCCTAGAACCGCTCGGCCACCCCGACTCTTGCGAGGTGGCCGACTCCAAATGTTCACGGCATGCAGTTGCCGTCGCTATTTTTTCTGTCGCCAACAGGCTGGGATGGACCTCCTTTCACTGCCTGCAGCGATTCCTGTCGGGTTTGGAAGCGATTTTGATTCAGAACTGTGAAAAGCGTCGCTGGTCCCTCTCAGTCAAGATCTTTTTCAGACTACAAGTCTGAAGTTGTGTTTTGTGGCCACGTGTGTTACACCACTGCTTGTACACACGTTGAACAGCTGGGGCGAAACACCGACAAATCCAATAATTTCACGCTCCTTTGGCCACGGAAGCGGATAAACACTATCGTTCCTTTTGCCACTGTGTCACATCCTTACATTTACCCATGTGTGTGCACCATGTCCGCTTCAGACGTAAATACCTCACTGGTCGTCACTGCCTTATGCCCACCTAGAGGCAGTACGAGCGCGGTTGAGCACGTGACCCGATTGCTGCGCCGTCAACATAAAGGCCTAACGATTCACCTGTTCGTGCGCTCTGGGATAACTATTGTTTTGTCCGGCCAGCTTACGAGTTTCTGTTCCGAAGTGACTGCTTCCAGCTAAGATTCCAGGAAGGAAACGGCGCACAGTCATTGGCTGACCGTAACTGGTGTCAACAACGAATCCAACACAGATCGTAAGTCCGCAGGTAGAGCCTGCGACACATATGAAGAAGTGTAACACAAGAAAGAAAGGGAAAAGAAGTAAAGCCATCCACTAGGATGGGGGGGGGGGGGAGGGGACGCAGGAAATCTGGATTCTCAATCTTAGACGAAATGACCGACGGAAACACCATTCTCCTCATTCACAGGCTCTCACAAGCGTACTGCTAATATCCACACACTTCGATTTTATATAAATTAGGACGTAAGGGTTGTGAGAGTTTGTTCTTGTTGTAATTATTAAATTAACTGCATGACACAAGCATTTCTGAAACTTTTGAACGAGACGATGTATTTCTCTGAATTTCAATTTCTTGGAAGCTATGCTATGCTATGCTATGCTATGCTAAAGACCAAGACAGGAGTGAAAATTACGGAGCTATCAGTTTAATAAGTCACGACTACAAAATACTAATACGAATTCTTTCCAGACGAATGGATAAACTGGTAGAAGCCAACCTCGGGGCACACCAGTTTGGATTCCGTAGAAATGAACACGAGAGGCAATACTGACCCTACGACTTATCTTAGAAGATAGTTTAAGGAAAGGCAAACCTACGTTTCTAGCATTTTTAGACTTAGAGAAAACTGTTGACAATGTTGACGGGAATAATTTCTTTCAAATTCTGAACGTAGCAAGGCTAAAATACAGGGAGCGAAAGGTTATTTACAATTTGTACAGAAACCAGATGGCAGTTATAAGAGCCGAGGGCACGAAAGGGAAGCAGTGGTTGAGAAGGGAGTGAGACAGGGTTGTAGCCAATACCCGATGCTATTCAATCTGTATATTGAGCAAGCAGTAAAGGGTACAAAAGAAAAATTTGGAGTAGGGAATGAAATCGATGCAGAAGAAACAAAAACTTTGAGGTTTGCCAATGACACTGTAATTCTATCAGAGGCAGCAAAGGACATGGAAGAGCAGTTGACCGGAATGGAAAGTGTCTTGAAAGGAGGATATAAGACGAACAATAACAAAAGCAAAACGAGGGTAATGCAAGGATAATAAAATCAGGTGATGCTGAGGGAATTAGATTAGGAAATGAGACCCTTAAAGTAGTAGATGAGTTTTGCTATTTGGGGAGCAAAGGAACTGATGATAGTCGAAGTAGAGAGGATATAAAATGTACACAGAAAATGGCAAGAAAAGCGTTTCTGAAGAAGACAAATGTGTTAACATCGAGTATAAATTTAAGTGCCAGGATGGATTTTCTGAATGTATTTGAATGGAGTTTAGCCACGTACGGAAGTGAAACATGGACGATAAATAGTTTAGACAAGAAGATAGTGGAAGCTTTCGAAATGGGTGCTAGAGAAGAATGCTGAAGATTAGATGGGTAGGTCACGTAAGTAATGAGGAAGTACTGAATAGAACTGGGGAGAACAGGAATTTGTGGCGCAACCTGACTAAAAGAAGGGATCGGTTGGTAGGAGACGTTCTGAGGCATCAAGGGATCACCAATTTATTATTGGAGGGAAGCGTGGAGGGTAAAAATCGTAGAGGCAGACCAAGAGATGAATGCACTATGCAGATTCAGAAGGATGTAGGTTGCAGTAGTTACTCAGAGATGGAGTAGCATGGAGAGCTGCATCAAACCAGTTGAGGCGTAGCGCCGTATACCGATCCTGCCTTGGAGGCGGTTAAGTGGGAAATGTGTCTCAGACCTGGATAGTGACAGATGGTGACGCGAGACTGGACGTACACATAGTTTATGTATCAGCCGATAGAGGACAGTATTGGATAGGGGACTGTGATTTAGTTTCGATTGTGCCCACTAGAGTGCAGTAAAGTAATAGAATGTTTTTCATAAACTGTTCTAGTATTTTCATAAAGTGTTATTATGTCTTTTTGTGTATGCAAAATGTTATAAATATGTTTTAGCAGTATGAATGATGTGTGAGTGTGGTTTAAGGTTGATATGAAGATAATTGTTTTACGAGTTATGTAGTGCGATTTAGTCTGGGAACATTTCGAAGAAGCATGGATGTTGAGAAAGGGGATTTTTGTAGAATAGATTTGTAAAGTAAGTTTATGGTAAAGGGAAAGTTAATTCAGGTATAAATAACAATAATAACTAACTTTATGCATAAACAAAACTTCAGCATATTAGATAATTACGTCGGTAAAAAGTGCAGTCGTTAGGTTTACTGTTTTGCGATTGGTTATTGATGAAAAGCGCGGACTGACGCGGGAGAATGTTGTTTTGCTATTGGCTGTTGAGTAAACTGACCAATGGTGAAGCGATATTCTTCGCGCGCGGCATTCTCTGCTGGTAGAGAAGACTTAGACTATTCTAGAGAGGAGTTGGAACCTAGCCATGAAACAGTTCGGACGTGTGTAGTAGTAGTTCCGATGGAAATGATAAGTTGCCGTATCTAGCAGTGTTTCTTACATCAAAAGTGGTGTAAAGTGACGGCTTAATTATTCCGATGGGTGTGTAGAAATTTCGGAATTTTTAAGTGAATTTTGTGACGAGAAAAGACATAAATTCTGCGTGGCGTATTGAGCAGGTCGGTGGCTAAAAACTGTGACTGCATTAGGTACCGACAGACTTAATATTTGTCGAGCATTCTCAATCAATAACAATCCCCATTTTCTAGGTATTACGTTTTCGGGAAATGCAACACCATAAACTTACTAACGTGAGTGAAAGGGATTATGAGTGACTGTGTTAAAACTATCACGGGCTTGGCAGTGATACTTGCTCACCTAAGTTTCAGAATATATTAATTAAGGACAAAATTTCCAACCTTTCATTTCGTGTGAAAACTTTCTCCCGAAACGTAGATTAGTGACTTTAATTGCAGCCTGGTTCACGTCGAAGTACAGTAGGTTTCGCTCGGCTTCCCTGCTGATGATCTGCTGAGACAATGTTCACAGGTAGGTGCAGGTTCGTCGTAAAGGGACGGAAGGAACCGCGCCGCCGCACAGTCTCTGGACCGAAGACCACAACAACAACAATGATAAAGTCACGTACTAAGCAATGAGGTAAACACGTTAATATTATTATTACATTATAAAATTTTACACATCATATTCTAATTAAACAATTTATTATTTCTATGACATTAAAACATTTTAAACATTTTATTTTTATTACTAAGATCGAAGGCATATGTGGCACCACAGATGTTATCTTTCGGGACGGAGAGAGGAACAAACATACCGTGACAACGTCAGAACTGAATGCTTGCTCCGTGCCTGGGAGTGAACGGGAGTCAGGAACAAGCTGTTGACTAAGCAGCCGTGGGCGGCGGAACACGTGTCTGCTCGGTGGAGCCTGAGAATCATCACGAGACGATTCTGCGGTCGCCAGCAAGGCCGAAACGTTTCAGATTTCTAACCGGTCGACCTTCTGTCTCGGCTTCTGTGTGCCGACTTCTCTCCTCTGGCTATCCTTCCGCCTGGCCGTCACTGGAGGGAGCAGACGCTGTTTGCTGCAGCTGATGAAACAGTGTGTGACTGCCAGTCCTCTGATCTCTAGTAGTAGATCACGTCACCAGTAGAGTAGAGGTGCCAAGTCCTGGGTACTTCAAACAGTGCAAAAAATCTGTATCACTAAATGGGGGGATCAGCTCGCGGCGGTGCGGTGCGTTGCAAAATTCCAGTCACCCTTTGATCAATCTCTTCCAACACGCACGCCTCCGTGAAGTTACTGAAATGTCGTTCTCAGCCGGAAAAAGCTCTAGAAGAAACGGTTGTACATCTCGTAAACAGAAGTAGCACTAAAAATTGTTTTGTCCTTGTCACTACCAGGCCTTACCCTAAGCTCTACAAAGTCTGGGACGTTCACACTCACACACAATTCATAACCGTAGCCAGTTTTTGATAACTATGAGCCATTCTTCACAGAAAGTTCACAAACTGATTGTTTATTTTAGAACAGCTCGCTGAAACGTTGCTATTATCAGTCTCACGTCACAAAATGTTCACGTTAGCGACTAAGCAACACGCCACATGGAATTTAGTTATTTAAATGTCACCAAATGTTCCGAATTTCGCACTGTGCTTTAAATCGAACTCCGTTCCACACTTTGCGACACTTTTCAAACATTTTAGTAGCGAAATATCACAATATTAATAATTTTCGACGGAGCATATATCAGTAGGTCTGATCACTATGACATCGAAGCCCCGACTCTACTCATCTCTCTCCACAAAAGAAGTTATTAGTTCCACAAAAAGCACGCGAATATGCTAATTTATGATTGGCAGAGAAACATCATAACCAAGCGGAAAGTAGCATCAAACTCTCTGAATTACGCGCATATATACAGAACCAATCAAAATATGTCACTGAATCAGAACAGTAAATTAAAATAAATAAATTTTGAAAACCCACAAATATAAAATTAATTTCCTCTTAACAAAACTACTTTAGCGAAAGTATAATCTCATTTCCCCAGTACCATAAATGGACAAAACAGTTTATAACAAATTCCCTGGTACGAATGACTAACATACACGTCATTCTCGAACATTCGTCATGTGGCAAATTAGTTCACTGTATAGTATAAAAACTTTACATAAAACGGTATATAACATTCAACCTCCACTCAGTCATAAAACTGACAGTATTTTGACTGCAGCTTAAACAGTATCCGTCAGCTATGACCTCTACTAGGTCGCATACAAACTACATACAAACCGGCATCTCACGCCATTTGTCTTGCACGTGACTCAAACTGCACGTCTAATCACTGCTGTAATGTCCAATATGAATAGGTACAATGTAGAGGCGCTACGCCTCGAGCTAGTATACGACACAACTACAAACGATTCCTTCTTTTAGTCTTCGAGCTACACTAAATACAGGGACCAAACTACTACAATTTGTGCAGCCACCAGAGCGTGGCTATAAGAGTCGAAGAACATGAAAAACAAGCAGCAGTTGAGGACGGAGTCAGACAGTGCTACAGCCTAGTCCTAATCTTATTCAATATACACGGAAGCGCTAAAGAAACTGGTATAGGCGTGCCTGTTCAAGTACAGAGATATGTAAATAGGCAAAATATGGCGCTGCGGTCGGCAACGTCTATATAAGACAATAAGTGTTTGGCACAGTTGTTATATGGGTTACTGCTGCTGCAATGGCATGTTATCAAGATTTAAGTGAGTTTGGACGTGGTGTTATGGTTGCTGCACGAGCGATGGTACACAACATCTGCGAGGTAGTTATGAAGTGGGTATATTCCCATACTTTCATTTCACGAGTGTACCGTGAATATCAGGAATGCGGTAAAACATCAGTCTCCGACATCGATTCGGCCGGAAAAAGATCCTGCAAGAACGGGACCAACGACGACTGAAGAGAATCGTTCAACGTGACAGAAGTGGAATCCTTCCTCAAATTGCTGCAGATTTCACTGTTGGGCCATCAACAAGTGTCAGCGTGCGAAGAATTCAATACGCCTCGCCTGTGCCCGCCAACACCGACAATGGACTGTTGATGATTGGAAACGTGTTGCCTGGTCGGACGAGTCTCGTTTCAAATATTATCCAGCGGATGGACGTGTACGGGTATGGAGACAATCCAAGAAACCCGTGTACCCAACATGCCAGGAGGGGACTGTTGGAGTGGTATGGGAACTCTGATACGTCCAGATACGACTCTGGTGGATGACATGTACGAAAGCATCCTGTCTGATCACCTGCATCCATTCATGTCCATTGCGCATTGCGACAGACTTGAGCAATTCCAGAAGGACACATCCAGAATTGCTATAGCGTGGCTCCAGGAACACTCTTCTGAGTTTAAACATTTTCGCTGGCCAGCAAACTCACCACACATGCACATTATTGGGCATATCTGGGATGCCTTGAAACGTGCTGTTCACAAGAGATGTCTACCCCCTCGTGCTATTACGTATTAGTGAACAGCCCTGCATGATTCATGGTGTAAGTTCCTTCCATCACTACTTGAGACATTAGTCAAGTCCATGCCGCGTCGTGTTGCGGCACTTCTGCGTGTTCACGGGGCCCTACACTATATTTGGCAGGTCTGCCAGTTTCTTTGGCTCTTCAGTGTATACATAGTGACGGCAGCCAAGGAGAAATTTGGAAAACGCATTAAATTTCATGGTGAAGCAATAAAGACTTGATGGCTTACCGGTGACATTGTTAATCTGTCAGATGCGAGAAACATTTGGTAGATCAGTTTAAAGGAATGGATAGTGTCTTGAAAATAATTTACACTGACCAATCATATAAGTTTGACCAACTGTTAAAGTCCTGAATAGTCAACTTTTGCAACGTGGAGAGCTGGGAGACGTGCAGGGAGAGAGTCTGTGAAGTTCTGGAAGGTACGGACAGGAGTGTGGAGCCAGGTCGACTCCAGTCCCGTGGCCAGCTGCGCTAGGACGCATGGCACGAGCAGCCCGATAGAGATGGAGTCACAGATTCTCTACTGTGTTTAAATCCGGGGAGTCTGGTGGTCAGGGGACCAAGGTAAGCACATTCTGTTGCTCCTCAAACCGCGCACGTACACTGTAAGCTGTGTGAAACGTTGCATTGTCCTGCTGGTAGATGCCATCGTGCCGAGGGAAAAAAAACCTGGATGTTGTGTGGACATGGTCCTCAATGATAGACACAGACTTGTGTTGATCCATTGTGCCTTCGCGAATGACGAGATCAGCCAGGGAATGCCACGAAATCATTCCCCAGCCCCTAATGCTCTCTCCTCCGACCTGGGTGCTTACAACGATTGTTGCAGGGTGTGTGCCTTCAGTCCGATGGAGCATAAAACGTGATTCATCTGAAAAGGAAACCTATCGCCATTCAGTGGACGTCCAGTTGCGTTATTGGCGGGCAACTTCCAGCCTTCGTCGCCGACGTACAGCACTCATTTTCTTTGGTAGTTTCGATATTTCACTATACCATTTTCAGGACCCAAATACACCTCTCAAATATGCGTCTAGGGCCTGAAAAAGGCATATTGAATTACCGAAACTGGCAGCGAAAATGAAATAAAGTAACTGCTCAAATTGAGCGGCTGTTAGGCGAATTTCCTTGTTAAATATTTGACCAGCCGTCGTCCCACATCCACACTAAGTCTACAAAGACTATTTTAAACACGGTGACTTTTTTCCACTGTGTACAAACTCTAGGGACTGATCGGTGAGAGGGTATGGAAGAAAGATCTAATGAACTTATGTCCGGAAATGCATGGTTTCCGTGCTAAAGGCCATTTATTCAATTCCAGTTTGTTACAGAGATTGCGTTCCTAAGACGCGCTGTACCATGCAGCCACAGTTACAGTATGCATGGTTTCCTCGTAGAGGATGGCACTGTTCCTTATATGTCATGCCCTAGCGCTCTCTCCTGCCATAGTCATTAGTAAGGTTGTGTCCCAGTCACTTCTCTTGCTGACTCACCTTGCAGTGGATGTGATACTGCGTTGTACACAATGGTTCCGTATTCGAATCGAGAGCTTGCCGACAATGTGTTCGCTTACGGAAAGGCAAATGGCAATGGGTGACGGGCAGCAAGATTTTATCAGGAGACATACCCCGCCGACAACAACAGTGTTTGCAACAGTGTTTCGCCGTTTGTCTGAGAGAGGCTCGTTTCAGGAAGGACTTACCCGGAATGTTCGGACACCAGACTTGGAGGAAAATGTAACACTGTGGAAGACGACCGCCATGTCAGTACCAGGCAATTGGCCCACCAGTACAGGGTAAGCCACACCACCATGTGGAACATCCTCATGACAGCTGTTACTACCCTTATTATTCAGCGTATGCAGGGCTTTCTGGTGATATACTTTCCACATCGGGAACAATTTTGTCTCTGGTTTCTTCACCCACTATTCTGGGATCTGTGTCATCCATCCTATTCTCAGTAGAGATGGGCAAACTCGTTCATCCTTGAGAACTAGTTCACTGCTGATCGTTCTTTTTTGGGAACCGTTCATTTTTGCTCGTTCACCGTTCATATGTGCTTGGTATATGGTTCTTATGAAAAACTGAAAACTAGTAGTGTAGGTGACTGAAGGATGGAGGGCACCAAGAGGGGGCACTTGCATCCCCCCTGGAGTATAGAGTTTTTATTCATTACAGAATTCTTACACACTTTTAGAAGTAATTTCTGTGATTCTGCAGAACCTCTCGTTTAGCCAACTGTAGCGTTGTGTGGCTGATCGCAGGGAAATAATATAGGGTGGCGCACGGAAAACCGGCCCCGAGTACTGACTGCTCTCCAATTACGGACGATGTGTTGCCCGTTACGAGCAGATACAACAAACAGACAAACATGTAATAACTAGGCAGTGAAGAAATAACAAGCTAATGCAAGCAACAATTGCGAAACAACCGATGACGATGTGTAGAGAGCTGGAGAAGAGAACATGAAAAATCTCACGCGACGAGCATGGGCTACAGCTCATGTAGTCTTGCAAACCTGTTGCGGGCTGTTTCCCAACTTAATTGACCACAAATTCTTCGTTTCGACTTCCACTACAGAGCTATGCTACGTTGTAAACAATAATCGTTTACATCCTATATATACTTCACGTTGTCTCTGAGTTCGTAGGCGAAGTAGAGACTTTATGGAAGCATAAAATAAAATGTGGTTTTCTCATACTTGCATCACACGCTTAGTAAAAATTAGGTTTTTATGTTGCGTTATTAACGTTAATGCAGCAATAATAATAATAATTAAGTTCGCAGTAATAAAGTTTTGGGTTGAAAGCTCCTTCTGAACAAATGTTTTTGAGATAATAAGTAAATATGATTTTAAGGCAATCTATGTCTTTTCAAATGGAGAGGCACCGCTTTTCCTACTCAGCCAAAATGTCCCACAACCCACTTTTTTTTTTCAAAGAAACCAAACTAGCATGTAATGCAAATTGGAAACAACCAAGTTTAAAAATAATTAGAGCCTTCCTAAATGTAATGTTTTGTATATGAAAGATACACGAAAATCGTTTTATATGAATTTTCTTACACTAAAAATTAAGCAAATTATTGAAAGTTAGCTGCTAACTCAAGTCGATGAAACCAAAAAATATATGAACAACAAAAAAAACTTGCCTTGTTATAAGTATGTCTTCTGCTGTTCATCGATATAATGAAGTGAGCTGATATGCCCTTTTGTTACCTGAAAAGATTTACCTATTACATACAACGTAATTTTTATGTAATTTAAGTGACTATAAAATACATTTTGATTGCCGGTCGTGGACGCTGAATAGCCAGAACCAAGTGGAAGAACAGTTTGGAACACACGTAAAATGGGCGAGCGCAGTGAACGAAACGAACAACTGGATACTGAACTAACTAGGAGCAGTCGGCAGTGGAACTGAGACAGGCGGCCATGCGAAGAACGACGAGTGCGGCCGAGGGAGACCGAGACTGAGGCGAGCACGCGACCGAGGCTGGAACGAGAACTGCCGAAGTGACCGCCGCGACCGAAGTGAACTAGTGAACTGTGAACCGATCGTTCCTCGTTCCCGGGAACTATAAGTAGACCGCCGCGACCGAAGTGAACTATGGACCGATCATTCCTTGGAATTCGTTCCTCGGTCCTTTCGTTCATCTGGATGAACCGTTCCTTTGCACCCGTTCGTTCGCGAACTACCCATCTCTAATTCTCAGATGAGGCCACCTTTATGCGCAGTGGTATCTTCAACTTTCATGACAGTCATCTGTGGAATAGTACGCAAATTTCCCATCGTTTGGAGACAGCGAACTATCAGCGTCAGTGCAGCCGGAATGTGTGGGCCGGGATAACTGGCGACCGTATTTTGGGACCAGTCTTCCTTACACGTCGCACAACAGGCCGGAACTATCGACGTTTCTTGCAGGTGACTTTACCTCCCTTGATGGAAGAAGTGCCACTAATGGTTCGAATGATAATGTGGTAGCTACATGATGGTAATTCACCCCACTTTGCTCTTAACGTCCGGATGCATATCAATCGTGGCTTCCCTGGTCGATGGATGCACGGGAGGGTCCAGTAGCATGGCCTGCTCGTTCACTGGATCTCGACCCTTGCGTTTTCTGGTTATTGGGCCATCTCAAAAGTATCGTGTACGTGGAGCCCATTCCAGATGCGGAGACAATGGAGCAGCGTATTCATGCTGCCTTTGACAGATTTGGGATGCAACCTGGCCGATTTGAACGTGTCAGACAGATCATGCTACGAGGCGAACAGGCGTGCGTTGCGGCACATGGAAACCATTTTCAGCACTTACTGTAACTGTGGCTGCATGGTACAGCGCGTATTAGACCACAGTCTCTGTAACAGTGTATGACAGAATCAATGGTCTCTACTCGGGCATACGTTCATTAGATCTTTTTTGTTTCGTATCCTCTCACCGATCAATCCCTAGAGTATGTTCACCGTGGAAAAATTCACTCTGTGTAGTGTATACCGTCCACTGCTGGGCTGGCACCTGCCGCCTGTGTGTGGTTCGTGCGTGTCAACGTCGAACATAGGTGGTGGTCACATCAACGTCAGTAGACTGTGTACGAGTAAATAGAAGAAAAAGTAATGGACTGTGGTCGAATGAAGTCGTACGATGCTGAGGAACTCAGATTAGGAAATGAAATACTGGAACTAGTACTAGGACTTTTTTTATTTAGGTAGCAAAACCGACGACGCGACGGAAAAAATGAAGACGATATAAGGTGTACGTTGGCAGTGGTAATAAAAGTTTTATTGTAAGTGAAAATCGAATGTAAATTTAAATATTAGGCAGTTTTCAGAGAAGGTATTTATTAGCTGTGTGGCCTTATGTGGAATTGAAACACAGACAGAGAATAGAAGCTTCTGAGATGCGGTGACACAAAACAATGCTTAGGATTAGGTTGGTAGGTAGGATAGGTGATGAGAACGTGTTACATTATATTACATTACATTACGACAGCCATATTCTATCTGTTACTTGCAGTGGTGTCTCTAGGATGTAGAAAGAAGTCAAAGCTGAATAACGTTTTATTTCAGTGCAATACGATGAAATGACGTAACATTATGAAATAACATTTTATTACACTGGTAATACTAATTACAAAATAATCTAAAACACTTATTTTAAGACTTCGTGTGAAGATAGTTTTCAGTGGGGTAGAAGAAGTTTCCCAATGGAATTAATTTCCATCATACCATCCTTAATAAATTTCGTACAGTCTGTCTCGTTGTTGAAAACATTCCTATGACAGCAAAAGTATACAGACACCAATTGATGGGCATTAATATGGGATATATCCACTCTTCACCTTTACAACGGTTTCAGCTCTGCTGGGGACATCTTCAGTGAAGAATATGAAGGTCTGTGGAGGGATGACAGCCCGCTCTTCCTCAACAACCGAAATCCGAGAACGTTGTGATGTTGGATGGTTCGGTTTGGAGTGAATAAGACGACCTGTCTCATCCCACAGGTGTACCACTGGATCCAGATCGGGACGCTGCGGATACGTGGAATGCTATTGTCCACTGAGCCGTGTGTCGGCTCTCAACATATATCGCGCTGTTAAGATTGTTCTGCGTCCTTCCATTCCATCGTTAATTGATTCTTTCATATTTATCGTTATGCTGCGTACGATTCTGTTGAGATTCCCCTCTGGCGGCGTGTCTGGTCTTATCGATCTTTGAGTCGTTGCTTCCTGTTGCCTTTTGTACGGAAATATGATCTTTAGGGGGTGGCCGGTTGGTTGCCTAGCGGTGACGAGTCGGTCGGTCGCTTTTTAAAATCTGGAAGGAGAGAATGTCGTACTATTAGACCGCGGCGTGGCGTGGCGGTGGAAAGTTGGCTGTTGTTCTGAGAAGCCGCGTGGTCGATCCTGGCGGTGCGAGACGTGTGGGACGAGTTGACGGGACAAGGCTGTAAGCTCTTGCTGTGAACACCCGGGGGCCACGGCTGTGGTTTCGAGTCACTACTTGGTGGAAGCGGCAACGGATTTTAAATTTTCCGTCTGGAGGCGGGAATGATGGACTAGTAACTCGCCTACCCTGGGGAGTGGTATTTCGCCGCCGTGGGTGCAGAGAAGACGAGGGCTCCGGTGGCAGAGCGCGTGGCTGCGTGACTGTGCCCAGTTGGGTACGCTGGCGACGTGGACACGGTCGGGTGTGAGGAACCTTTGCATCGGCGTTCACCTGCTGTTTCTCTGATAAACTGCAAGTGAAGTTGGTTAAAGGTTTAGATGTTAATTGAAGAATTTTGGTTTGTGCAACCAGCGTCTTTTCTGCCTTGTGGCTTCCTGCGTTCGGATTTCCTGTCCTTTTGCCGGTGTAATTATAGACAGTGATCGTTTGACTTCTTATTAATACTGCCTGGGAGGAAGTGTATTTTTTTTGCAGGGATTATGGTTCCTGATTTGATTCCTCCTCCTCCCCTGGCTTCGCGTGAGGTCGATGTGACTGCTGAATGTGAGGCGTTGTGGGTCTGTTAGTCCGCTTCTAGCCTGATCATCCTTCGGGAGACAATTGTGGCCGCTCTTACACGCGGTCGGTTAATTATTTCTATCCCAGGACAGTTTGGTGGCAGGACATGGTATTAAAGTTGTTAGTTATTGTAAAATGTTAAATGGTTGTATTTTACTCTGGTTGTTTTGGCCACTGTTTAAAAAGGTTAAGTTTGCCTTTCATTTGTTGGTTTTTTAAAATTACGTGGCTTTAAATTTGTTAGTTATAGTAAAAGGTCAATCACTGTATCTTTACTTTGATTGTTTTAATCTACTTGACATCCTTTGAAAATGCTAGTCCTGCCTTCCTGTTGGCGAGCGCTTGTAATTTAATATCTTGTTGTGCCAAAATTTAAAAGAAGTGGTTCCCTACATGTTCGGTAGCGAAATTGTATGCAAATTGGTGTTTTTCTTTGATTACTTGGAGGGTTTTAATTTTATTATTAAATGATTTATCAAAGTCTGTTTTAAGTATAATGGCTTGGCTATTAACGGTAAAGTAAAGTTTTTAATTTCATTACTTGGAAAATTTTGATTTGTTATCAGATGTTTTATCAAAGCCGGTTTTAAGTAAAATGGCTTGGCCGTTAACTGTAAAGTAAATTGTTTTAAAAAGGCACTCATGCCTGCTAGCCTTTTTTGGATCTGTTCCTGGTCAAGTGATAAAGAGATGACTTTTAATGGTTGAAGTAATCAATAAAGAAATTGTAAATTGCAACTCGACAGTAACCAACTAATTTTGGCCCCGTTTCCCAACTGGGGGTTTTCCTTGATTAATCGTAACACCCGTCTCATCCACAAACAATTGCCTCATGCACACTGCTTTACGATGGGATGCAATTATATGCTGGTACAATCATCGACTTTTGAACCGTTGCTCTACTAAACACAGTTCACACTGCTGTAAAATGTATTCGTATCCTTCCGCGCTTAGGATTTTCTTAAGCGCAGTAAGGCACCACACCATAACCGTGAAATAAACCCCCGCACCCTGTAACATGAAAAAAGAAACGAATGAGCAGCAAAACGTGGTTAGCTTCGAAGGTAATCATGACGGGAACCACGGGAAGTGCCACAACCAGAGTTGGAGGCCTCAGTTTGCTAGCAATAATGATCATGATCGTGGTAACGACAGGCGTGGGCGTCGCCCTTGGAGCCCACGGCGCACTGATAGAGGTTGGAGACGCTTTAGGGAAGATCGGCCCTCGACCGATAATGGTAATGTGTTGCACACAACGGAGGCAAGGTCAGTGGAGCCACACGATAATTCGTGAGGCAACAATAAAACGAAAGTAGGGACGCTTGACTAGCAGAATAATGAAACTTAGGACGTCAACGCAATGTGCTTAGAATTCGAAGACATCCGGGACGTGATACTAGAGGAAACGACAGTAGTAAACTCTGTCAAATGCCCTACAATCTGTATAACTATTAACGGAATTACGATTCCCTGTCTACTTGCCTCGGGAAGCGAGGCATCGGTGATGAGAGAAGATGTGTTCGCGCGGTGCAGCGAGAAGAGTCTGTGTGGCCGACGCTTCCTTTGCTGATAAAAAGAGTGCATGGTGCCGTATGGAATAAGAGTGTAGAGACGAAAGAGCAGGGGTATATCGATTTTACTTGTCAGTCGTACGACCTTACGGCTGTGTTGCTGCTAGTACCATCACTATCAGTTGCAGTGCTTGGCCTGGACTCTCTGGGACATTATAAGGCCGTTCTTGATTTTGATAATATGTGCATCCATTTGAGCGATCATAAAACAAAGATGACTGTTGCTTTCGATGAGGAACGCGTAGAAGAAGGAGTGGGATGTGTGTCCCTTGGCATGTGCGTGATTGGCGAGGATGATGACGCCCAAGTGCGCCTATGCACATGAAGGAGACCAGGATAACGAGAAAACAGTAGAGGAGGTAATCCGCGGGAAAACGCAGCATTTAGGATCGACAGAGACAGGGGAACACCTATGTGGGATTCTCAGGAGGTATCAAACCGTTTTTCCAGATTCGCCTGGGTCCATAGAAAATTTCCAGTACGAATCTGAAATGAAGCCCCATACGCCGTTTGCTGCGAAAACTTATCCCATACCTGTTGTGCACCGTGTGGCTTTAGAACAGGAAATTAAGACTATGCTGGAGCAAGATATAATAGAACCGGCGGTAAGCTCATACAACAGTCTGACACACCGGGCTGTGAAGAAGAACGAGTCGATCCGTTTAGTTCTGGACTCGAGGCAGATCAACACTATTATTTGTGGTGTCACCGCCAAACACCACACTTGCTAGGTGGTAGCCTTTAAATCGGCCGCGGTCCGTTAGTATACGTCGGACCCGCGTGTCGCCACTATCAGTGATTGCAGACCGAGCGCCGCCACACGGCAGGTCTAGAGACACTTCCTAGCACTCGCCCCAGTTGTACAACCGACTTTGCTAGCGATGGTTCACTGGCAAAATACGCTCTCATATGCCGAGACGATAGTTAGCATAGCCTTCAGCTACGTCATTTGCTACGACCTAGCAAGGCGCCATTAGCAGTTACTATTGATGCTGTAAAATATGTACCGTCAAGAGCGATGTTCACCAATTATGGATTAACGTTAAGTATTCCAGCAGCTACATACGTTTTTTGCTAGTATAATTTCCTTGACCTGTTACAGACCTCACGCCAGCCTGCGTGAGCTAAAACGCGTGCCTTTCGGCTTCCTCTCATAGTGGGTTGGCTGTCTTGCCAATCCACAACATTATTGATACAGAAACCGATCGGCCAGAGACGCTGGATATCTTGCCCCAGAAATTTCATGGCGTACGTGTGCTCACGTCGATCGATTTGCAATCCAGCTTCTGGCGTGTCCCATTGGCAAAGGACTAAAGGTCTCTGTTTTGGCAGCTCTTATCAGTTCCGACGGCTCCCGTTCGCATTAAGTGTCTCTCCTGCCGCCTTCATCCGTGCTTTGGTCACAATTTTACCGGAAACCCTCCGGAAAAAAATTACGTGTTATACTGATGACGTGTTAATCGCGGAAGAATCATGGAAAGAGCACCACAGAGTGCTCACGTCATTATTAGAGGCGTTGAGAAATAGAAATGTCAGTGTCAACCTAGCCAAATATGAATTTGGGAGAAAGGAAATTCAATTCCTGGAACATACAGTCTCGGCAGAGGGTATCCGACCTGACCCCGATAAGCTGCAGGCGATTAAAGAGTATGCGACGCTCAGAACAAAGCACCGATTACGTGCGGTCCTCGGCGTAATAAACTTTTACAAACGGTTCATTATGATAGGACGTGTTACCACCCCACGACTGTGCCAACTAACGGGTAAAGGAACAACCTGGAGTTGGGACACTAAAGCACAAGAGGAGTTTGACGCATTGAAAAGGGCATTGTAGAATGCGCCCATCCTGATTCACTCAGTCTTGGGGAAGGAATTTTGTATGTCATTCGATAGTTCCCAGGATGCCATAGCAGTTACCATTTCTCAAGAGAGTACACAAGACGGCAACATTGTCCCGCAAACTGTGGCTTTCACAAGTTGTGTTTTAAAACAAACTGAGAGAAACTACATGGTGACCGAACTAGAGGCATTAGCCATTGTATGGTGGTTCACCAAGTTTCGGTATTACCTGTATGGTCGCACTACGAAGGTGTATTCGGACCACAAGACGTCGCAGTTCCTCATGACGGCGAAGCTTACGCACAATCGCATACTGCGCTGGGCGTTGTATCTTCAAGAATTTTCTTTCCAAGCTTTTCGTGTTCCTGGTCTGCAAAACGTGGTAGCAGATGCCCTATCGCGGGGTCCGATTGGACTGATGCAGGGGAAGGATGGATAGTTCAAAGGAATGTATATAATCCCGGTTACTTTTGACAATTACTTAAGTGCGGCCCTCAGCAGTATAGCAAGAGAGCAAGACAAAGTTGAGGTGTGGAGCTCAGTGAAAACTAAGCTGCAGGATGGTAGCATCGGAGAATGGCGTCGGTTCTACTCGTTAAGGAAGGGCGTGTTGTTTTCCAGACGTGACATCAACAGTGACGAGTGGTTGGTCTGTGTGCCGGAAGAAGTAATTAATAAATTAATATGGTACACACACCTCAGTTACGGCCACTTCGGGGCGCGTAAGTGATGTATGCAATTGAAGCAAATAGTGTATTTTAACAGCATGGAACGTAGGATCAAAAGTGTGCTTCGAATGTGTAAGGTTTGCCGGAAGGCAAAGCATTCGATGCAGTGTTGTCGAGCACCCTTACACACTATTATACCGAGTAGATTAAAGGAATTAGGAGCGACGGACCTGTTTGGACCCCTCCCGCAAACCACATAGGAATATCGGTATGTCCTTACCGTGAGGGAGTTAGTTTCAAAGTACGCGACGTTTACCCCACTGCGGTGGCGTCTGCACTTAAGACGAATTTCCTCAGAGAGGTAGGAAGCGTAAATAAATTAATCTCGGGCAATGGTCCACAATTTCGGTCAAGGTCTTGGATAAACACCCTAAGGCAGGAGGAAAAAGCCGGTGTTCATTTCCCGCTATTTTCCTGCCGGAAATCCACATCAAGGGTTACAAAGGAGTTTGCAAAACTATACAGAATATACTGCTACAATAAGCACCGTCAGTGGGATTAATATCTGGTCGACTTTCAGGGGATACTGAACGAAATTCCACATGGGACCACGAAGCTCAGCCCCACACTAGTCCTGAGATACCGGTCACTTCCCATCAGAGCAAGGGAACTGGTAGATTGGCCACCAGATAGGCGACAACGACACAGGAAAGTACTAAAGTTGGCAATAGAGAATATTAGAAAGGAAGCGCAAAGTGGGAAAAGGCGACAAAAGGGACGTATAAGACAATTAACCCTTGACATAAGAAATAAAGTTCTCGTTAAAACTCATAGATTGTCCAAAAGACACCAGTATATTAGAAGCAAATTTTTCAATGTCTATTCTAGACCTTTTTGAGTGTGGAGTGTTGTTCATCAGAACGCGACTGAAATAGAAAAGGCCAGGTCTCGTAGGCCCAGCGGCTTGCATCACGTAACTAGTGTCAAGAAATGGATCGAGTAAGAATTAAGGGCAGAAGTGTCATCTCTCGTAAACAACAAATTAGCTTTGTATAAAAACAGTTGTCTACAACATCTTGTGTCAAAGGATTTGGTACTCTTTGCTGTCTTTGACTGGTCATCTATTACACTACTAGCCATTAAAATTGCTACACCAAGAAGAAATGCAGATGATAAACGGTTATTCATTGGACAAATATATTATACTAGAACTGACATGTGATTACATTTTCACGCAATTTGGGTGCACAGATCCTGAGAAATCAGTACCCGGAACAACCACCTCTGGCCGTAATAACGGCCTTGATATGCCTGGGCATTGCGTCAAACAGAGCTTGGATGGCGTGTACAGATACAGCTGCCCATGCAGCTTCAACACGATACCATAGTTCATCACGAGTAGTCACTGGCGTATTGTGACGAGCCAGTTGCTCTGCCACCATTGACCAGACGTTTTCAATTGGTGAGAAATCTGGAGAATGTGCTAGCCAGGGCAGCAGTCGAATTCTGTATCCAGAAAGACCCGTACAGGACCTGCAACATGCGACCATGCATTATCCTGCTCAATTATAGGGTTTCACATGGAACGAATAAAGGGTAGAGCCACGGGTCGTAACTCAACTGAAATGTAACGTCCACTCTTCAAAGTGCCGTCACTGCGAACAAGAGGTGACCGAGACGTGTAACCACTGGCACCCAATACCATCACGTCGGGTGATACGCCAGTATGGCGATGATGAATACACGCTTCCAATGTGCGTTCACCGCGATGTCGCCAAACACGAATGCGACCATCATGATGCTGTAAACAGAACCTGGATTCATCCGAAAAAAATGACGTTATGCCATTCGTGCACCCAGGTTCCTCGTTGAGTACACCATCGCAGGCGCTCCTGTCTGTGATGCAGCGTCAAGGGTAACCGCAGCCAGGATCTCCGAGCTGATAGTCCATGCTGCTGCAGACGTCGTCGAACTGTTCGTGCAGATGGTTGTTCTCTTGCAAACGTTCCCATCTGTTCACTCAGGGATCGAGACGTGGCTGCACGATCCGTTACAGCCATGCGGATAAGATGCCTGTCATCTCGACTGCTAGTGATACGAGGCCGTTGAGATCCAGCACGGCGTTCCGTATTACCCTCCTGAACCCACCGATTCCATATTCTGCTAACAGTCATTGGATCTCGATCAACGCGAGCAACAATGTCGTGATACGATAAACCGCAATCGCGATAGGCTACAGTCCGACTTTTATCAAAGTCGGAAACGTGATGGTACGCATTTCTCCACCTTACAGGAGGCATCACAACAACGTTTCGCCAGGCAACGCCGGTCAACTGCTTTTTGTGTATGAGAAATCGGTTGGAAACTTTCCTCATGTCAGCTCGTTGTAGGTGTCGCCACCGGCGCCAACCTTGTGTGAATGCTCTGAAAGGCTAATCATTTGCATATCACAGCATTTTCTTCCTGTCGGTTAAATTTTGCATCTGTAGCACGTCATCTTCGTGGTGTAGCAATTTTAATGGCCAGTAGAGTAGGTATGAATTGTAATAACGAGTGTTGAAGGAAGATATTCGTACGTTATGTTCGTGATTTGCTCTGGAGGAGCGATGATCACTTGCGAGGGAAACAAGAAATTACGCTAGGAAAGGTAAACCTTTTACAATATATAATGATGGGGAAACACGAAGTACATGCGCTTATGTGGAGTAATGGCTCGCTCCGAAGTAGCGACCGGCCACTTGTCAGTTGCAAAAGGCACCGAATCTTGTGTGTTGTTGTCATTGTGTTATAGTGGTGTGCAGAGACGCAGCGCTATGAAGTGTTACTTACTTAGGCAGTGATGACGTTGTGAGACCCCGAGGGAGAGTGCAGAGCTATAAAGAGTACATGACAGAACATACCGAGGAAAATCAGAGGGAGTTAAGTTAAGGATCCTGGAGGTAAACCATCCAGAGGAATGAAGGCAGGACTAACTAAAGAGGAAGTCCGTGGAGGTTGTAGTCATGAATGACACCCATTTGGCGAAAGATGATTATACTGGTAGAATAAGAAGTAAATGTAAGATGTGCCCTTAGCTTTAAATGAGTTGTATGTGGTATGCGGTATTTGTGCTTGATTTTGTTCACAGGGAATATAAGGCACTAAAGAGGACGAAATGCTGATGACGATAGATTGAGATAGATTGCGTTTAACAGGAATTGGTGCAATGACTAAAATGGAGGTTTTTATGAGATTTTTCAAGTGAGCAATTCCGTAATGATTTCCTTAGTGAAATAAACTTGATAGAATGGAGAGCAAAATATCCGAGTTTGATAATGTATGAGTGTGGTCTGAGAGATAATAACTCCAGGTTTTATCGTTCCAATGAGTTTTGATTTTGTGTATTATTCTCTCGTTCTATGTAATTGTCTACTTAGCATTTGATAGTGTGTTATCCTGGTCGTAAAGGAACTGTATTAGGGAATCTAACCTATTTAGGAGGTAGATTAGAGGAAAGGGTGATTGTAGAAAAGAATATGTAAGTCCATATTGTGATTTGTAAATGTTTTGAGTAATGAGCATGTAACTTAGACCCAGATAATCTATGAGATGTGAGCATGCAGGATTGTAAGACATGGAAATGTAGATAGTGGTGGTGGTGATGTACTGAATTGCATACCAATCCTCACAACGTATGATACCTGTTCTGATAGACTCTGCAATTTGCTCCTTTATGGGCAATCAACTACACTTAAATAAGAAATAGGCTTGTTATTTTAGGACGTCTCCAACATTGTAAAGACTTCTAGAGACATTTTTCTCTATTTAATTATTATTCAGGGATCAAAAGACCTGTAGTGTAAAGTGCCTCAAAGATGAGAATGGACATTTTATAGGCCTGTGTTTGTAAGTAAACGTGTAATATACAGGGTGAAAAGTATTTAAACCGACAAACTCTGGGAGGTCGCAGGGGACATCAAAACAAATATTTTTCCCTAATGTCTTTTTTCCTATGAGGAGTATTTAAACCGGTAGAGGAAGATTTCTCTGGCGCAAATTAATTAAACCAACAAACACTTTTCCATTTTTTTATGACCAAGAGACAACACATTAACACAACCCAATTTCAATTACAGTAGATTATCAAAAATGACTCTATCGACACGTAAACAAAGGTTACACCGTCGGATTATATTGTCTGATACGGGCAAAAACCCCAGGAGCATCCTGAATTGTTCCTGTTGCTGCTACTATCCGGGCAACCAGATCCTCTTCTGATGCAACAGGAGTTGCGTAAACAAGTCCAGAGGGGGCATATCTGGCGATCGAGTAGGCCATGGTACACCTCTGCCAGTCCACGTGTCTGGGAACCGTCGGTCCAGGAATCGACGCACACGACGACTGAAATGTGCCAGCGCCATGTCCTGTTGCAACCACATGCGTTCTCTTCCAGCAATTATGGCAATGCTCTGGCGAGAAAATTGTAATAGTGACTGTCATTTAATGGCCTAGGTAGCAGATACAGCTCAATTAAATAGTCTCCAACAACACCGACCCACACATTAACAAAGACCCGCACATGATGAGCGCTAGTAACTGTGGCATGTGTGTTACCCTTACTCCAAATATGCGAATTGTGCATGTTGAAGGCTCCATCACACCCGAACGTTGCTTCATCGGTACAGAGGATACACAGAGGATGGAAATGTAGGATGCATTTCACACTGTTCCAGGTACCACTGCGAAAACTGTGCTCTGGGTGGATAATCAACTGGTTCCAGGTTGTGGACACGCTGTAAGTGAAATGGACGTAACAACTGCTCTCGAAGGACTGTTCTTACATTCGTCTGATTCGTCCCCATGTTACGTGCAGTTGCTCGAGTGCTGATTGAAGGATCCACATGTTACAAGACAGCTTCTCCAAATTGCAGCGTTATTACCGTGCGACGGCGTCCCTGTCCAGGTAATCTGCTAAATGACCCGGTCTCACGCAGACGTTGGTACACAGCAGCAAAGATCGTATGATGCGGAATACGGGGATTAGGATATTGTTGTTGATAAACCCGCTGTGCAGCTCGTCCGTTGTGGTGTGCTACGTAGTACGCACCAACCATATCAGTGTACTCACTCCAGATGAATCGCTCCATTACTAAACAGAGACAATGCACTACTACACTGGTGGACACCAGTTGCCTACAACTGAAGAGCGTAATACGCCCTCTAACAACTGAAGATCGTAATACGGCCTCTCACAACTGAAGAGCGTAATAAGGCCTCCACCGGTTTAAATAATCCTAATAGGAAAAAATGACATTAGGGAAAAATATTTGTTTTGATGTCCCCTGCAACCTCCCAGAGTTTGTCGGTTTAAATACTTTTCACCCTGTATAGCGATTTAAGATTGTTTTATTTTTGTTAACAACTATTCGCCATTAATTGCAAAGCTCTGACAAAATCTGTGGATAATTAAGTTTCCGTGTACAGTAGGTTAAGTGAGAAGTGTACTTGATACAAACAACAGAGGAATAGATGACTCCTAAAGTTCAAGGGAGTGACAACTGTTCTATTTAAATGTTGCAGGGTGACAGCGAGAACAAAAGGGCAGCCTGACGGTTACAGACGGGAAGGACTCGGGCAAACCTGTTCCTGTCAAAGAGCTGATGCTGTGAACGTGAGCAGTAGCCCGGGACTTATGAATGGAGTCTGGTGATACCCTCCCCCCTCCATCAAGCGGCAGTGGCGGCGGCTGAAAGGGCGACAGCAGCCACAACGGCACACCCCACGCTGACGCACGGCGCCGAGCTACAGTGTGCGGTGACTCTGGGCGGCTACCTGGGGAAGGGTCATGGCCGGTCAGAGCCGCTAAACTCTTTCCACTACAAAGGAGACCCCTGTTGTTATCGCTACGAGGCATCTTGTTAGACGGAGATCACAATGTCGCTCTGCCAGGACACAGGAGGCGGCGACCTTGGCAGAGGCTGTTAGCACTACTGAACCTGTTAGTTGGTGACGGAGAACACACTCGCTTTTGCAAAGGTCAAGGGATAAAGGACAAAATGCCAAGGACTGCTAGCCTCATTAGTAACCCTTGTTGCATGCATGAACACTACAAACAGGGAGAAAACGCTGTAGAACTTTCAATGCAAAGACAGCAGACTTCGAACTTAGAAAGATATCGTAAATAAGCCCATATTTAATTGAGTAAAGTGTGTGTGTGTAGTCATGAGGAACTTCACTTATGTTTTGGTGATCCACGACGGTGAGGGGTAGGCACAGATAGCAGTGCCAGACTAGAAACTGTTCATCACAGAACTTACGCCCGTAAGCCATGGCAAATTCCTGTTAAAGAATTTGGAAGTAGACTGAGGACAGTAAATAAGTCAACAACTTAGAGACACGTACATGCAGTGTAGTTGTTTGACATACGGCGTTATTTGGATTGCTGGAACTGATGTACTGTTAGTCCAATCCATTCCCCTAGAGCTAATAATAAAAAAGGGGGAACTGGTTCCTGACAGTGTGTTGCCTGCAAATGGACAACTATTTTGCCGCCAATATTTTGCAGGAGGAAATTGTCTAAGGTACAATAAATTTAAGGAGACAGCATGGGATAAAGGAGAGTCGGTAGAGTGTAATAGGCTACATCCAAGTTCCTTTGGAAGGAAGCTCTCCCCGACTATTATCCTAGATGGTGTACATATGACTTCATAGTGCCGTGTGACTACTCAAACATAGGGTGTACCACACAATAAACGAACTAGCGTGAGAGCTGGCCGTTTGATCATGTGCATAATGTTGATCTTCATCAAGATATCCTGTGTTTTTGTTTATGACTTAGTTAAATATGTTTAGTAGGATATGAAATGTTTTTTCTGTTAGTTTAGTCATGACATTAGTGTTTCCTTTCTTTGCTGAAACGTGAAACAAAACAGTACCTTGTTTACGGAGTAACAATTTTGAGCAGGGGGAAAGAAGGAATGTTTTTGCTTTGATAGAAAGAATTATCTCTAACCTTAGAAGCGTGATCGAGGGTACGTTGTTTTCTGTCACTTAACATCCTGAAAATGGAGCAGTGAGAAAAAAAAAATGCTGGCTCAAGGCAAAATGTTGACTAATAACTCAATCAGAAAGTAGGTCGACGGTGTTTCCCTCATTCCTGTCTCACCAGAACTAAATTTGTTTATTGACAAGGAGGCCCTAAGCCTAAGAATAGTCGATATAACGTAGTGAAGTGTTTCCTGATCATAACGTTTAAAAGGACTCTCACTCTGAGAGTAACTATAAAGATAGATCGTTACATTGCTTTCATGACATACATAACTTCATTCCTAGTCACTAAGGAATAACTTAGATAAAACGTAATAATGTGTTAGAGCACAAAGTTACTTTTCCAATGAAATTTGTGACCTACATAATGTACCACTGTATAGCTTTGTACTAGTTTAATTTGCGATTTGAGGTGTCAAATATTTTATTTAGAGTTACATTACAGTGGTGATCAGTTTCAAATATGTATTTTCTTTATTAGAATTTCTGGTTAGTGACTAGGTAATTGCATAACAGTAAATGTTTGAGGAGTCATTGAAGGCTGGATGTTTTGTATTATTAATTGCATTGAAGGTTTACTCATTTTTTTGATGTTGTTTGCATAATTGTTCAGTAAGAATAGACATAACAGAATGTTTTGAAGCCATTGTCCGCCCTCGGTAGCTGAGTGGTCAGCGCGACAGACTGTCAATCCTAAAGGCCCAGGTTCGATTCCCGGCTGGGTCGGAGATTTTCTCCTCTCAGAGACTGGGTGTTGTATTACTCATAATCATTTCATCCCCATCGACGCGCAAGTCGCCGAAGTGGCGTCAAATTGAAAGACTTGCACCCGGCGAACGGTCTACCCGACGGGAGGCCCTCGTCACACGACATTATTATTATTATTTGAAGCCATTGTAGCCTGAGTGTTTTATATTATTGATTGCGTTAAATGCTTACTCCTTTCTCAATGCTTTGCACAGAACATATTGTGTTTTTGTTGAGATACACTAACAGTCACCCTTGTTATCAGTATTTGATTCTTATATCTTAGGATAATTTAGTGTGTTTACATAATGAGTGCCAACCTGCATTAGATATAAATGTGATTAATTGCTTAAGATGATTTCATTTATAGACTTTTTGTAATGTTATGAATATTTGCGCAAACGGTCAGTGTGTCAATGGTATTCTTTTATGTGGTCTTTGCAAGTTTACTATTTCAAATGATGTACTTTGAACCTTGCCAAGCATAACCAAAATAAATAATAACAATAATAATAACGGATTGATGTAGTGTGGAGATTAGGGTCTCCTCCTTGTGGTACCAATTGAAAAATGTCCTGAACTGCCGTTCCATCAGAAAGACAGCCCTGAGTCCATTTTCTTCGAAGATACCCGAGGGTGATGAAACGGAACTTATTGTACCGTTGCATATTTTTCTTAATAAATTCCGACACAGGAGAATTATAGTGGGAGTGTTTTTACTCGGCAGAAATAAATCAGTGGGTAACAAGCAGGAGAGAATGGACCAAGCGGTGTTTATTTATTTTATTTCATGTGTGCCTCGTTTCCCTGCACCCTTTTCCTTGTGCGACTTGGGCTGTATGAATGAGATATTAGGTGAAGCAGCAGAAAGCTTTGGTCAGAGGTTGTAGCATTGCATGAGTAGAATGGTTCTGTGGAAGGATAGTACCAACCCCTAATCGCGAACAAGTTTGGCAAACAAGGTAAACAAGTCAGGTCAGAGAGGTCGCGAAGGCACGAGTATTGGCTCTGTCAGGTTGGCGAACCATCCACTCCACCACCTTTTGAACGAACAATGGTTAGGCGATGTGTCCGCAGGTCCACTTGTTCCTGGGTAGCGGTACTGGACAGACGTGGAGACGCAGCTCTCGATTTTGGCAATGTTAACAAAGGTATTAGAATGTCTCGAATCTGCTCGTTTATATGGTCCAGATGGTGAAATCAGGTGTAACATTGCCACGAAACCCCATAAGGGAGTTTATTTTCATAATTTATTCAAATTTCAGTAGAACTTTGCGTTTGTGCCTTGGTCAGGCCACGCACCATGGGCCTTAAGCTCACGGTCGTATTATTGCTTTGTGCTTAACGGAAGTTCACTCATTTAATTATTTTAACGTGGTCTTTCTCTTACAGTAATATTTTGGGGAATTTTTTTCTTTTGTTTTCTTCGTGTAGTTGCTTTCCCGCCACGTGGTCGGTTGGAGCAACCGCCACATTAGTAAAGTGCAGTTGCGGTCTGAAAATGTATAGTAGACGAGTGAATAACCATATGGTAATGGGTGAGTGTAAGATAGGGAAGGAATAATCTTGTGTGTCCGGTTCACATTTTTTTTTTTTTTTTTTTTTTTGCATTTCTGTTGTCTACCGCAACTTGGCCACGTGAGTGGAACAGTATTAATGTGGTAATGTTTTTTGTCCCCCCCTCCCATAACTATCTGATTTGCTGACAATGTTGCGCGTTACATAAAATATACGGATTAAACTCTTGTATCTAGGAAAGTTCAGATTTTTATGCCCATTGATGGCATAAAGACTTGCAAAGTTTTCCCGCCATATGATAGTAAATGTTCGCCCCCACCAGCTCAGCAACGTGGTGTTTTTCTGAACGCAAGATTAAACCAAAATTGGCAGTCATTGTCAAGTACACCACTTGCTACCCCCTCTTCAGCTTACGTTTTAATGAAAATTGAAATATTTAGGCAGATACTCTTCCGCCCTGACTGAGTTCTCTTGTAGTGTCTTTGCTGAATTTGTTCTGCGTGACCGACTGCAATTAAATGTAATAACGATGGGCTTAAGTGTAACTGTGTGCGTACTTAAAATCCCATTGTAGCCAGGTCTGCGCTCCCCACTCCCTTTCCATAATCACGTGGCGAAAATGAATCATGTTAACTATAGAGACGAGTTGTGATGATGTATATTTCAAGAGGCACGGCAAGTTGTTGAAACGCCATGGGTATTGAATAAATATCAATTAATCTATAGCCTAGACTGATTATTTCCTCCCTTTATCAAAAGAACAGCCGAAAGTTAGTCACTACCACAGTCTAATGCTGGTTTTACAAATGAAAGTAAATAAAAGTTCTATGCTGCCTGCCGGCAGGTGTGGCCGAGCGGTTCTAGGCGCTGCAGTCCGGAACCGCGCGACATCTACGGTCGCAGGTTCGAATTCTGCCTCGGGCATGGATGTGTGTGATGTCCTTAGGGTAGTAAGGTAGCCTAATAAGCCCTACATAGATGCCCGCTGTAGAGGTTCTAAAAAAAAAAAAAAATAAAATAAAATAAAAAATATGCTTTATCCGTTGCGTTAAAATTTTTACCGGTTAGTTAAACCCACCCACTGGAAATTATTTATACCCCAGTAGTAGCTTGCACGGGCCTGTAATTTCATGGACCGCACAAATTTGTTAAATCATTACTACAGAGGATAGCTAGATGCATTAAGTTGTTCTGATAGCGGTGCTGATATTAAAGATAATAAAAGCGGGTTGAAAGCTGTGAGCTATTTTGCATTTCTGTTGTCTACCGCAACTTGGCCACGTGAGTGGAACAGTATTAATGTGGTAATGTTTTTTGTCCCCCCCTCCCATAACTATCTGATTTGCTGACAATGTTGCGCGTTACATAAAATATACGGATTAAACTCTTGTATCTAGGAAAGTTCAGATTTTAATGCCCATTGATGGGATAAAGACTTGCAAAGTTTTCCCGCCATATGATAGTAAATGTTCGCCCCCACCAGCTCAGCAACGTGGTGTTTTTCTGAACGCAAGATTAAACCAAAATTGGCAGTCATTGTCAAGTACACCACTTGCTACCCCCTCTTCAGCTTACGTTTTAATGAAAATTGAAATATTTAGGCAGATACTCTTCCGCCCTGCCTGAGTTCTCTTGTAGTGTCTTTGCTGAATTTGTTCTGCGTGACCGACTGCAATTAAATGTAATAACGATGGGTTTAAGTGTAACTGTGTGCGTACTTAAAATCCCATTGTAGCCAGGTCTGCGCTCCCCACTCCCTTTCCATAATCACGTGGTGAAAATGAATCATGTTAACTAGAGAGACGAGTTGTGATGATGTATATTACAACAGACACGGCAAGTTGTTGAAACGCCATGGGTATTGAATAAATATCAATTAATCTATAGCCTAGACTGATTATTTCCTCCCTTTATCAAAAGAACAGCTGAAAGTTAGTCACTACCACAGTCTAATGCTGGTTTTACAAATGAAAGTAAATAAAAGTTCTATGCTGCCTGCCGGCAGGTGTGGCCGAGCGGTTCTAGGCGCTGCAGTCCGGAACCGCGCGACATCTACGGTCGCAGGTTCGAATTCTGCCTCGGGCATGGATGTGTGTGATGTCTTTAGGGTAGTTAGGTAGCCTAATAAGCCCTACATAGATGCCCGTTGTAGAGGTTCTAAAAAAAAAAAAATAAAAAAAATTGCTTTATCCGTTGCGTTAAAATTTTTACCGGTTAGTTAAACCCACCCACTGGAAATTATTTATACCCCAGTAGTAGCTTGTAATGGCCTGTAATTTCGTGGACCGCACAAATTTGTTAAATCATTACTACAGAGGATAGCTAGATGCATTAAGTTGTTCTGATAGCGGTGCTGATATTAAAGATAATAAAAGCGGGTTGAAACCTGTGAGCCATCTGGGGAAGTTATCCTTGCATTATCCAGCAACTGTTTCACCAGGTATCCAGTCTAGTTTACCAAATTACCAACCAGACTAACATTAATTATAATCTTTTAATAGTCATATTACGACAACCAGTGATATATATATAATTTAAATAAAAAGAAATAGATCAGTTTATATTTAGATATTTATTTTAACATTGATCATTGTACCGTTAAAATTTCAGCATGTTAAACTTGATTCATAACTAAACTGGTGCCTTATTTAGGATTGTGAAAATGTGAGTTTGTAATCTTACGGAACACGTCAAATATGGAGCCACGATTGGGAGACTGCATACAACACTGCATTCATAAAATAACACACGAAGAACGTTGAAACATACGCAAGAGGAAATTAACCACAACCGATCGATTCAATTTTCACCCAAAGAAGTTACATTCGTAGCGGAATCCTGTCTGTCATGAAATTACCACAAACTGGTATACTAAATTCATACTAACTCTCTGTGAAATCTTCCTGAAAAGAATAGCTGATGGTTACTTTGATGATTACACCACATGCTTCGCATGGTCAACTTGGTTTACACAAAGAATGTAACTTCACAATAATTTTGATAATTAAAATAAATTACTTAGAAACACAATTTACAAAAGAAAAACCTCGAACTGGTTATTATCGTCTTACTATTAACCTGATGGGTCAAACAATTGTGTAAGCACGTGGTACTGGTCTCACAAAGTACACCCCACGTGGGTTGAACATAAGGAAAAGTTGCTATATTGAAAAATATTGCCAAGACAAGACGTTATAATCTCACGCACATTCGGATTTAAGATTGATGATCTTAGTTAGAGTTACGGATCATCAACACGTGGTTCCACTTTACTCACAAAGTAGTGACAAAGCAACTACTGGAAGATATTCTGAACTTCACACTCGAAATACACTGCGTTTCAATTTAAGATAACATAAGATATTTTAGATCTAAACCTGCAATAAAGATGATTAAATTTTCAGTTAGGCTGAACTTAAGAAATCCATTGTCCTACGAACTTAGCAGAGACGCGCTTAGCCAGAGATCTTACCACTTCAGACGCTCGCCGCGGACAGACTGGTGTGGGCCCCTACCGAGGGTGCTTCACAGATACAAACGGAAGTGACCAGAGAGGCAGCTTCCTATACCAACATGACAAGGGACGGACAGGACCATACTAAGAATAGAAACCTCTTTGCTTTTAGAAAGTGCAGCTACCTGTTCCGACGTTGGTCCTACTGTTCTCTGGCAGACAAGCTTGTCTGCTACCATCAAACATGCAACTAGAAATACATTTGTTCATTCATCCTTTCACACAGAAGGGAAGGGGGATGACAGTATATTATCATATACACTACATAAAAAAGTGCATGTAGGTTCCATATGAGACTGTGTGACATGAATTACATATAAACTGTGTCTAGTAGTGTGACAGATTGTTCTTGTTTATGTGTAAAAGTAACACATTCCACTGCTCAGTCTCCTCCCAGATGGAGTCAGAAACACCACAGTAAATTCAGAAGTGGAATGAATGCCGTAAATGACAACAGATTTAAGAAATTAGCATGAAAGGAATCCAACAGAGACCTTTCAAGCTGTAGGACATGATAAGCGACGGTAATCTTCCTACCATGTCGAGTTTTAACATTAACTATACCCCCGGTAGTAGAAGGTTACGTTGCAAGCTACTTCAGGGCACATGTTAATTGGTGCAACTTCAGTAAATTGATGCCCTGGCCTGCGGCGTAAGTCTGCCCTGAGTCCAAAGCTAATTGATTTCGAGAATAAAATACCTCAATCTTTTTATAACGAAAACGGGAGGAGGGATATAACTATTGACAATAGGCATGATGACGGACAACGATATCCAGGCTTTCGACAAACCCAGACCTTTGCATCGCATTTCCACAGGGTGCAGCGTGTTACGTAACTCCAAAACACTCGTTTCCAGCCGTCAGCTGTACAGTGGTGTCGCTGTTTACACCACCTCAGGCGTTGCTTCGCAGTGACTGCAAAAAAATGGTTCAAATGGCTCTGAGCACTATAGGACTTAATTTCTGAGGTCATCATTCCCCTAGAACTTAGAACTACTAAAAGCTAACTAACCTAAGGACATCACACACATCCATGCCCGAGGCAGGATTCGAACCTGCGACCGTAGCGGTCGCGCGGTTCCAGACTGTAGCGCCCAGAACCGCTCGGCCACCCTGGCCGGCAGCAGTGACTGCAGTAATGTGTGGCTTATAAGGAGCCACTAGACCACTGCACGTCATTCTTTTTAACTTCCTAGCGTAGCCTTTGCGCTAGCTGGACAGCTCGTGTGACTTTGAACTCAGTGATTTGTTCCGCAGCTTACGTGCGACTTCTCACGGTCCGCGCGGCTCCCCCCGTCGGAGGTTCGAGTCCTCCCTCGGGCATGGGAGGGTGTGTTGTCCTTAGAGTAAGTTAATTTAAATAGTGCGTTAGCTTAGGGACCGATGGCCTCAGGAGTTTGGTCCCATAAGACCTTACCACAAATTAAAAAAAAAAAAAATTTCATGCGATTTTTTACAACCACACTCTTCAATCCTCGATTGTCCCCGGCCGTAAGTACGTGAGGTCTGCTTGATCTTGATTTAGCTGTGGGTGTTCCTTCGCGTTTCCACATCACTAACAGTCAACTCGTACGGCTATAGAGAGGTTAAAATGTCGCTGACTCGTTTGTTACCCAGGTGACATCCAATGACTACTCGACGTTCGAAGTCGCTCAGCTCTCTCATCCGACTCATTCTGCAGTTACTACTTCTACGAGGTGCGGCAACAAAGTAATGAGACTGACGTGAAAAAAAAATGCTTACCGTTTTAGTCAAGTCTAGTGTTGTCTCCTTAAAAGTATTCGGGAGGACGACGGTTCAATCCCGAGTCCGGCCATCGGCCATTCTGATTTAGGTTTTCCGTGATTTCCCTAAATCGCTTCAGGCAAATGCAGGGATGGTTCCTTTGAAAGGGCACGGCCGACTTCCTTCCCGTCCTTCCTTAATCCGATGATACCGATGACCTCGCTGTCTGGTCTCCTTCCCCAAACAACCCCAACTTTCAAAGTAGTTCCCTTCTTATTGCACACACTTTTTCCAGCGCTTCTGCCATTGGTGGTAACATTTCTGGAGCTCATCTTCTGTAATATGTTCCAAGATCCTTGAAACAGGTTGTTGGGCGTCTTGTGTTGTTTGAAAATGGTGTTCCTTGACCGCCGTTTTGACTCTTGGAAATAGAAAAAAGTCGCACGGACCGATATCTGGTGAATAAGGTAGCTGTGGTACTACTGAAATTTGTTATGAGGTTAAAAATTGCTGTACTGACAGAGCAGAATGGGATGGCGCATTATCTTGATGCAGATCTTCAGTTATTACTAGAAGAACCGTTTCTCGATTAATGTTCAGTTCTTCTGCAATCATTTTCACAGATAAGCTTCGATCTGATTGTACGAGATCAAGCACCCTTGCCAAGTTGCCATTCGTCCGTGAGGTTGATGGTCGTCCACTGCAGTCTTCATCTTCAACATTCGTTCTGCCTTCACTAAACATTTTATGCCAACGAAAAACTTGATCTCTTGACATAAACTCCTCTCCAAATGCCTTCTGAAGCTTACCGTAAGTTGTCGTCGCTTTTTCACCCAATTTAATTCAAAAAGAAATGGCATACCGTTGAGCAATATTCTGTTGTTCCATTTCCGTGACGAGAGACACAAACATGTGTTAACATATTACAGCACAACTCACGACTGAGCTGTTGCATCGCTGTGCTGCTTGGACTAGAAGAAGCTTATAGACCAAGGTCAAAGATATTGTGCCTACGGAAGCGTGCAGCGTTGCCACATCTTGCAAAGATTATTATTATCGCACCTCGTATACTGACAACACAATACTGCCCGCCTCCCATTATACTGGCGGCTCGGCCTCTCATAACATCTGCTGTCCCATTACTAGTTACAGAAGGGTGTCCGGACACTTTTAGATACACTACTGGCCATTAAAATTGCTACACCACGAATATGACGTGCTACAGACGCGAAATATAACCGACAGGAAGAAGATGCTGTGATATGCAAATGATTAGCTTCTCAGAGCATTCACACAAGGTTGGCGCCGTTGGCGACACCTACAACGTGCTGACATGAGGAAACATTCCAACCGATTTCTCATACACAAACAGCAGTTGACCGGCGTTGCCGGGTGAAACGTTGTGATGCCTCGTGTAAGGAGAAGAAATGCATAGCATCACATTTCCGACTTTGATAAAGGTCGGATTGTAGCGGTTTATCGTAACGCGACATTGCTGCCCGCGTTGGTCGAGATCCAATGACTGTTAGCAGAATATGGAAACGGTGGGTTTAGGAGGGTAATACGGAATGCCGTGCTGGATCCCAACGGCCTCGTATCACTAGCAGTCGAGACGACAGGCATCTCATCCGCATGGCTGTAACGGATCGTGCAGACACGTCTCGATCCCTGAGTCAACAGATGGGAACGTTTGCAAGAGAACAACCATCTGCACGAACAGTTCGACAACGTTTGCAGCAGCATGGACTATCAGCTCGGAGACCATGGCAGCGGTTATCCTTGACGCTGCATCACAGAGAGGACCGCCTGAGATGGTGTACTCAAGGACGAACCTGGATGCACGAATGGCAAAACATCATTTTTTCGGATGAACCCAGGTTCTGTTTACAGCATCATCATGATCGCATCCGTGTTTGGCGACATCGCGGTGAATGCACGCTGGAAGCGTGTATTCGTCATCGCCATGCTGGCGTATCACTCGGCGTGATGGTCTGGGATGCCATTGGTTACACGTCTCAGTCACCTCTTGTTCGCATTGACGGCACTTTGAACAGTGGACGTTACATTTAAGATGTGTTACGAACTTTGGCGCTACCCTTCATTCGATCCCTGCGAAACCCTGCATTTCAGCAGGATTTCTGCATGTTGCAGGTCCTGTACAGGCGTTTCTGGATACAGAAAATGTTCGACTGCTGCCCTGGCCAGCACATTCTCCAGATATCTCACCAACTGAAAACGACTGGCCAATGGTGGCCGAGCAACTGGCTCTGGGTACTGATTTCTCAGGATCTATGCACCCAAATTGCGTGAAAATGTAATCACATGTCAGTTCTATTATAATATATTTGTGCAATGAATACCCGTTTATCATCTGCACTTCTTCTCGGTGTAGCAATTTTAATGGCCAGTAGTGTAGATAGTGTATGTACCCATGTACCTGATTCCTTTTTGTACTGACATTTGTGCCCCTGAAATCTCTACAGATGTTGTTTTCGGTCCTAATGTTATATTCAGACTTTTCAGTTTATGAAAATTATAATTTTGTTAACTAGAAGTAGCATTAATAATTATATGTGTTATGAAGCTGTTTTTTAAAAAAAAAATGTTCAAATGTGTGTGAAATCTTATGGGACTTAACTGCAAAGGTCATCAGTTCCTAAGCTTACACACTACTTAACCTAAATTATCCTAAGGACAAACATACACATCCATGCCCGAGGGAGGACTCGAACCTCCGCTGGGACCAGCCGCCCAGTCCATGACTGCAGCGCCTTAAAGCTGTTTTTAAAACACGAAGCTCTTCTTTGAAGCTGTCGTTGTGGGTCGTACTGGAACTAACATCAGATACATTTTCTATGACAGAATTCTGTAGTTTGAAAATACAATCCCTCAAAGTTCAGCTTGCTGCTGCCTATCGCAATAGATCAGATGTCCACGACATTTAGGATGCCACTGCTAGGGTTGCAGACTGCGTGTAGCGAGCACATGTCTTTTTTTAAATTTTTTTCTTACAGGTTAGAGAAACATTTCATTAGGGGCAATGTTGAACTGTCTGACGAATCCAAGAGGGAACTTCCGTCCTTGAAACTCTGAAACAGAATATGTTAACACGATATCAGTAAACAGCAAGAACTCAGAAATCGTATCAATTATTAACGGTAATAAAGCCTTTATAGTATTAGAAGCAGAAAGATGGCTGAAACCAATACCAAATTACGAGAATGGTTCAAGTGGCTCTAAGCACTATGGGAGGTCCTCAGTCCCCTAGACTTAGAACGACTTAAACCCAACTAACCTAAGGACAGCACACACATCCATGCCCAAGGCAGGATTCGAACCTGCGACCGTTGCAGCAGCGCGGTTCCGGACTGAAGCGCCTAGAACCGCTCGGCCACAGCGGCCGGCTATCAAATTCCGATTGGAATATATTAGCTTGCTGCGCAGTTTCGTAACGTTTTTTTTTTATGCTTGTATTCCAGTTTGTATGGGTTTATTTATAAATCGCCATTTTTTATTTGTAGATGGCTGTTGCTATTTGAAATTACATATTGACGTTTTCTGATTGGGAGAAAGTGAGTGGAGCAGTGGGCGCTAGAAAATGGAGTCCCAAGTGGAGAAATCGGAACCTTTCGGACATATTCTTCTGTTTGAGTTCAGTACAGGGGCTGCAGCAGCGGAGGCAGCCACAAACAATTGCATCGTGTTTGGGGATAACGCCATTTGATAGAGCAAAAATGGTTATCTCGTTTTAAAGAGGGTCTTTCTGACATTAGTGTCTCTCCACGTTCCGAAAGACTTTCGGCGTTTGATGAAGATCGTTTAAACGCATCAATCGACAATGATGTCCGCCCCGGGTAGCTGAATGGTCAGCGTGACGGATTGTCAATCCTCTGGGCCCGGGTTCGATTCCCGGCGGGGCCGGGGAATTTTCTCCATCTAGGGACAGGGTGTTGTGCTGTCCTCGTCATCATCCTATCATCCTCATCGACTGCAGGTCGCCGAAGTGGCGGCAAATTGAAAGACGGCCTGCCCGACGGGGGACCCTGGCCATACTATTAAATTTAAAAAAAATCGACAATAGTTCACGTCAGAGTACTCTTCAATTCGCAGATGAGGCGAAATCTTATCATTCCACATTTGCAAGGGTAAAAAATCGGGTGTATGCGTAGCGCATGCTCTAAGCAAAAATCACAAAATTCAGCAGGTGGCCATATGCGTAAATCTCGTTGATCGCCATCAATTGGAGCGCTGACACCGACTATTCCTATGCTGTATTCTTACTAGTGACGAGAAATGGTGTCTATATGCTAAGGTAAGGAAAAGAAAGGAATGACTGAGCCCAAACAAAGCAGCAACTCCCCGTATAAAGAGCTGCGCCGAACCACAAAAGATAACGGTATGCATCTGGTTAGGGTTAATCATTAATACGCCCTCATCTGGAGATTGATTGGGTCGAAGTCGAACGAAGGGTAGCGGTTTGAAGGGCAGAGGTAAAAAAGTGCCAAGGCAAGAGCCAAGGGGAAAAAACCTCTGCGATAGTTAGGTCGGGTGGTAAGAGCAGTAGCGGTTGTCTTGCTGCCTGCGATAGGTCGTGCAAGGGTAGGCTTTGTTAGTAGTGGGTATCATGCACGTCGATACCTGTGACGTTGTGCGGTGCTGTTGCTCGGCGTCTGTCGCTGGGTGCCGGTGTTGAACTCTCGATCAGCGTCAGCAACCTGCAACAGTTAGGTTTACCATCGTTTTGTGTCCGATAGGTCATACAGGGTGTTATAAAAAGTTACGGCCAAACTTTCAGGAAACATTCCCCACACACAAGTAAAGAAAAGATGTTATGTGGACATGTGTGTGTCCGGAAACGCTTAATTTCCATGTTAGAGCTCATTTTAGTTTCGTTCTTCCACCTACGCTCAATGGAGCACGTTATCATGATTTCATACGGGATACTCTACCTGTGCTGCTAGAACATGTGCCTTTACAAGTACGACACAATATGTGGTTCGGGCACGATGGAGCTCCTGCACATTTCAGTCGAAGTGTTCGTACGCTTCTCAATAACAGATTCGGTGACCGATCGATTGGTAGAGGCGGACCAATTCCATGGCCTCCACGCTCTCCTGACCTCAACCCGCTTGCCTTTCATTTATGGGGGCATTTGAAAGCTCTTGTCTACGCAACCCCGGTACCAAATGTAGAGACTCTTCGTATTGTGGACGACCGTGATACAATACGCCATTCTCCAGGGCTGCATCAGCGCAACAGGGATTCCATGCGATGGAGGGTGGATGCGTGTATCCTCGCTAACGGAGGACATTTTGAACATTTCCTGTAGCAAAGTGTTTGAAGTCACGCTGGTACGTTCTGTTGCTGTGTGTTTCCATTCCATGATTAATGTGATTTGAAAAGAAGTAATAAAATGAGCTCTAACATAGAAAGTAAGCGTTTCCGGACACATGTCCACATAACATATTTTCTTTCTTTGTGTGTGAGGAATGTTTCCTGAAAGTTTGGCCGTACCTTTTTGTAACACCCTGTATATCGGATGCACAGTGTAGAGTGATGTTGGCGAATTGTTTGTGCGTCAGTGGACGAGCTCGTCGGTTTCCCTGCTGTGCCCTGTTGGTCGGCTCTAACAGCAGCTGGTAATTTTCAGTCAGTGCTGCTGATATGCAGGGGCTTGCCGACGTTTGTCGCTTGTTGGTGTATGTTAGCTTACCATAGGTCGCTATGCCCTAGCTAGTAGTGTCTTTGGCCGCTTGTGCTTCCACCTATGGTTGTGATCGTAGTTTCCCAGAGTGAAGATGAAAGGATTGTTCGAGGGTCTCGAGTTCCTATATAGTCGTGTGACGTGTTTTTTGAATGCTTCCTTGAGGGTTTCAAGGCGGTATTCTTGGTGACGATCCACGGTGCGTGTGTAGCGTGGAGCGTAGCTAATGATTCATAGCACTTTGTTCTGTATGATATGCAGGCGGCGCAGTCGTGTAGGAGCTGCATATCACCAGACGGGAGCTGCGTACATCAGAGGTCTAATCAGTGTCATGTATATGGACCTCGACACCCTTCTGTTCGGTGTGCTTTCCCTGTTGAGCATTGGGTAGAGCTGTTTGAGCCTCGCGTGCGCTCTGTTGGCAACGTACTCGATGTGATCCCCCCATTTAAGTTTCCGGTTCAGCCAGACACCAAAGATATCTGACTTCCTCTCGGAAACGTATTGGGCGTGTATGCAGTGTTATCTGTCGACTATGTTGATGTTTGCGTAGTAATTTCGGTCTGCGTGTAAACAGAACTGCTTCGCACTTGTCGACGTTTACTTTAATACGCCATCGCTCCAACCAAGGCTCGGTGGTTCTGAGTGCTGTCTGTATTCGTGAATTAATGTTCGACGGTTTCCAATCTTGCGCAAGGATGGCGGTGTCATCCGTGTAGATGGCTAACGTCGTGTTTTGTGTTGCTGGGAAGTCGTTAATGTACAGGTTGAACAATATGGGCTCTAGGATGCTTCCTTGGGGTACTCCAGCTTGGATACCATGTTGTGTTGATTGTTTGTCCTGCACGTCTGTTTTGAAACACCTGTTCATGAGACATGAGTGTATGAGACGTACGAGTCCGTCCCGGAAACCAGCTTCGCTTAGTTTGCGTATGAGGCCGTTGTGCCAGAGACGGTCGAAAGCTTTTTCGATTTCCAGGAACACTTCCCCTGTAGCTTTGTTCATGTTGTAGCCGTGTATTATATGTTCGACTACGCGGAGGAGTTGTAGCGTTCTCGAGTGGTGATTCCTAAAGCCGAATTGCTCTGGTCTCAGGGTGTCATTGGCGATGCAGTGCCTAATGATACGTTTTAATCTTGCTGAGCGAGCACAGCAGACTGATAGGTCGGTAATTTTGTGGGAGTGAGTGGTCTTTCCCTGGCTTCCTGAACATCAGGGAAAATGTTGGTGTTTTAGGATGGCATTCGTTTTGTGTGTAAGATATTCTACGGCTTTATCCGTGAACTCCTGGAGGACACGGTTTTGAAAGCCATCAGGCCCGTGGGCTTTCCTAGCGTTGGTATGCTTGATAGCGCATGTGGTTTAATTTGTGCTAGTGCGTCTAATTTCGTTGCGCGTGGACTGGGCTACAAGTCTTGTAACCTCCTGGTCCGTTTCAAGTGTGAATACTGGATCTGAGGGAGCCAGATTCGGCATAAGAGACGAAGCAAGTGTTGTGGCCATAAGCTCTGCCTTCTCCGTCGCGCGGTGAGCTGGGCCGTCTGGTCCTTGTAGCGTGGGAATGTAATGTTTCTCCCTGGTGAAGTGTCTGGCCAGTTTCTACACGCCAGGACGTGTGGTATCTAGCCCAGCCAGTTTCTATCTCCATTGTCCGTTTTTAAATGTTTGTATTTTATCCCGTATTATGTCCTGGAGTCTGTGACAAAAAAAAAAAGCTATACAAAAATTGGATTGGGAAGTCATTCCGCACCCACCTCATTCACCTGATGTTGTGCCCTGAGATTTACACCTTTTCCGCTCTCTGTCGGACAACCTTCAAGAAACTTCCTTTCCAGATGAAAATGCGCCCCGAACAAGTCTGGACGAGATCTCCGCCTTGAAACCACGCGACTTCTACAGTCGCTGAATCGAAAAGTTACCTCAGCGTTGGCAGACTGTTATAAATATTGAAGGAGAATTTTTATTGGTGAGTAAAGTGTCTGTCAAGTGTATCTGCTCTGTTTATTAAACTTGTGAAAATCTCTACGAAGTTATGCATTAACCCAATATATCAAAGGAATGTACTAGAAACAATGGGGGTGACATATTTATCTCGATAATATCGAGTAACGTTATATCAGAATCCGAACGTGAAATAATCTAGATAAGAGAAGGGATGAAAGGTACATCAAACACAGCATAATCGGATAAATTTCTAAACCAGTTTCGTCAGCAGCTGCAGTAGCAGAGCACTTGAGAGAGAACTTGCAGAATATCGCGCTAAGTTTCCCGATCACCCCTTTCTGATAGAGGGAGACCTCGACTTGTTAGCTACTGAATGGGAGGTTTGTGGGATTAAAACTGATCGCAGAGAAAGGGGTTATTATGAATCTTTTGTGTCAAAAGTATTTGGAGGAGTTAGAGAATCGATCGCTGGGGGTAACATATTAGACCTGCGAATAACTAAAGACCCGAACTTTTCTAATCAGTTAATGTGGAGGAGGGCGTCAACGATCATAAGGCTGTTATAACGTCAATGGCTACACATGTTAAATGCTTACTTTTTGTGGTGCATTTCTGTAGGCCTGATGTTGTTTTTGATTTTGGACTGAGCCATACACTCTACGAGGTAACCTACTGTCCTCTTACTTTTGCAGTATTAAACATAAAGACATAAGCAGATTAATGTATATATATATATATATATATATATATATATATATATATATATATATATATATATATATTACAGCAACCAGTGATAAATGTTTAAAGCAGATAAAACAATCTTGGCTGCGAAACAGGCTTTGTTATTATATATTTTGCCAAAATGCGTTTCGCGTTGTTTAAGGCATCTTCAGACTGGCAAACAAAGATACATACAAACATTTCTTAGACAATGGCATGACTCCGATTTAGTAAAATTTCGTACTATCAATGGAAATATTAAAACCAACTTACTGGCATAACAGGTGTTGAACACATATGCTTCCGTCCATGCAAATGTCTTAGCAGGCAAACACTGTCGTCAATAATTTAAGAACCAGTGCCACATGTATACGTCACTGCGCGAGGTCTCTTAAAACTCTACAGGGGCAACTAGCTGGTGAGGTTCTTATGTATTTTAAATATGACATCCTGTGTATTCAAAACCATTTTATATCCATAAATTGGTTTAATAAATTTTTCTGTTATGTGTATTTGTGTCTTTGATCAGTTACTGGCTTCTGAATACTTTAGGCTATTATATTCCATTTATTTTCGTTTTGAGGGGCACCTTGCAAAGTTCTTAAATTATTAACAACAGTGTTTGCCAGCTGAGACATTTATATGGACGGCAGCATATGCGTTCAACAACTGTTATGCCAGTAAGTTAGTTTCAACATTTCCCTTGGTAGTACAAGTTTTACTAAATCGGGGTCATCCCATTGTCTAAGAAAAGTTAGTATTTTCCTCTTTAGGGCAATCTGAAGATCAGACAATAAGAAATTGAGCCCTCAGTTATAAGCTAAGTTTTTTTAGTTTATCTGGGTTTCGATGCCAATCATGGTATTTTCTTCAAAACAAAAATTTAATTATTTTGATGGCGGAACGTTGGCCGTGTCACAGAATAAAACTAATACAGAATAAAGACGCATAACCATAAGATTATGTCTGTCAATACTAAAAACAATCATAAAAACGTAGACGGAGCTACGCTGGGCCAGGAATGAGGGTCACACGTAAGCAACAATGGTCACTGAAGGTTGAATTTCTTATTGTCTGAACAATTCACAATTGCTGAAGCGCTGAAAAAAATTGTACAAATGGCTCTGAGCACTATGGGACTTGACATCTGAGGTCAGAAGTCCCCTAGAACCTAGAACTACTTAAACGTAACTAACCTAAGGATATCACACACATCCATGCCCGAGGCAGGATTCGAACCTGCGACTGTAGCGGTCGCGCGGCTCCAGACTGAAGCGCCTAGAAGCGTTCGGCCACACCGGCCGGCGAAGCGCTGCATTATGTTAAAGATCTGCTATATGAAGATGCCTTAAACAAGGCGAAATGCCGTTTGGCAAAATATGTAATAATGGAGGCCGTTTCGCATCCAAGACTGTTTATCTCCTCAAAACATTTATCACTGGTTGCTGTACCATACGCCCATGAATTGTAAAAAGTTCTGTCACAAGGAAGTTAAAAAATGGAAGGAAATTATTTTTTCTGAGCTAGTGGAATAAGAAAGGGGGAGGAGGGGAGAGATGATGATGATGGTGATGATGTTTGGTTTGTGGGGCGCTCATCTGTGCGATTATCAGCGCCCATACAGAGTCCCAATCTTCACACAGTCCAATTTTCACACAGTCCAATTTTAACACAGTCCAATTTTAACACAGTCCAGTTTTAACACAGTCCAGTTTTAACACTGTCCAATTTTTACACTGTCCAATTTTTACACTGTCCAATTTTTACACTGACCAATTTTTACACTGACCATTTTTGCACAGTTCAATTTTTACACAGCCCAATCTAGCCACTGTCACGAATGAAGATGAGGATGACGATGAGGACAACACAAACACCCAGTCCCCGAGGTAGACAATATCTCCAACCCTTCCAGGAGTCGAACCTGGCACACCCTGATCCAGGAAAGGAGGGAGTCACACTGGAACGTCGTGTACCCTCTGTCAGCGGCCGAACTGTGGAACCAGACTGCCGACTACGCCTGTAGAGACCTGAGCCAATCGCCACCGTTGGCCTGGTGCTGCCCGATCCAGATGTCGGATGCCCTGAACAGAGGCAGAGGCGGGGGCAGCGAAGCGGACCGGACCAGGGGCACCTGTTGCTGACGGCTGCGGCCTGCAGGCAGAACGTCGAGCGGCCCTGTATTATCGACCCCTGTGGGCCTCCATGCAGGAGGGGCGCCCGCCGCTCTGCGCTGCGCTGCACTCGACGCCCACGCAGCCGGGCGGGCGACCCCTGGGCACTGTGTGGTGCAGCCTGCCACGGCGGCGGCAGCGGCAAGTGTCGGTGCTCACAGCGGCAGGCGCGCTGCCTGCACGAGTCTGGCACCTGGAATAACAGGGTAGGCGTCGAGCACGTGATCTGAGGGCTCGGGGGAACAGTGCTATCTTAGAAATACACTACTGGCCATTAAAATTGATACACCAAGAAGAAATGCAGATGATAAACGGGTATTCATTGGACAAATATATTATACTAGAACTGAAATGTGATTACATTTTCACGCAATGTGGGTGCATAGATCCTGAGAATCAGTACCCGGAACAACCACCTCTGGCCGTAATAACGGCCTTGATATGCCTGGGCATTGAGTCAAACAGAGCTTGGATGGCGTGTACAGATACAGCTGCCCATGCAGCTTCAACACGATACCATAGTTCATCACGAGTAGTCACTGGCGTATTGTGACGAGCCAGTTGCTCGGCCAGACGTTTTCAGTTGGTGAGAAATCTGGAGAATGTGCTGGCCATGGCAGCAGTCGAATTCTGTATCCAGAAAGACCCGTACAGGACCTGCAACATGCGACCATGCATTATGCTGCTCAATTATAGGATTTCACATGGATCGAATGAAGGGTAGAGCCACGGGTCGTAACTCAACTGAAATGTAACGTACACTCTTCAAAGTGCCGTCACTGTGAACAAGAGGTGACCGAGACGTGTAACCAATTGCACCCAATACCATCACGCCGGGTGATACGCCAGTATGGCGATGATGAATACACGCTTCCAATGTGCGTTCACCGCGATGTCGCCAAACACGGATGCGACCATCATGATGCTGTAAACAGAACCTGGATTCATCCGAAAAAATGACGTTTTGCCATTCGTGCACACAGCTTCCTCGTTGAGTAACACCATCGCAGGTGCTCCTGTCTGTGATGCAGCGTCAAGGGTAACCGCAGCCAGGGTCTCCGAGCTAATAGTCCATGCTGCTGCAAACGTCGTCGAACTGTTCGTGCAGATGGTTGTTCTCTTGCAAACGTTCCCATCTGTTCACTCAGGGATCGAGACGTGGCTGCACGATCCTTTACAGCCATGCGGATAAGATGCCTGTCATCTCGACTGCTAGTGATACGAGGCCGTTGAGATCCAGCACGGCGTTCCGTATTACCCTCCTGAACCCACCGATTCCATATTCTGCTAACAGTCATTGGATCTCGACCAACGGGAGCAGCAATGTCGTGATACGATAAACCGCAATCGCGATAGGCTACAATCCGACATTTATCAAAGTCGGAAACGTGACGGTACGCATTTCTCCTGCTTACACTAGGCATCACAACAACGTTTCACCAGGCAACGCCGGTCAATTGCTGTTTGGTTGGAAACTTTCCCCGTGTCAGCACATTGTAGGTGTCGCCACCACCGGCGCCAACCTTGTGTGAGTGCTCTGAAAAGCTGATCGTTTGCATATCACAGCATCTTCTTCCTGTCGGTTAAATGTCGTGTCTGTAGCACGTCATCTTCGTGGTGTAGCAATTTTAATGGCCAGTAGTTTTTTTTGTGGATATTGGCACTGCCACATTGGTTATTTCAGATTTTTGTCTGTGAAACACTTGATTAGGTACACTAATTAACTTCACTGCATAAGAATCTGGGCGTCAGCGATAACGCATTATAAAGAACAGTTGCAGACGAACACTTGGATTCTTTCTCCCTCTTCCTAGATTTCCGAGAAGGCACTTGAAGCCTGCCAGAGTGGCCGAGCGGTTCTAGGCGCTACAGTATGGAACCGCGCGATCGTTTCAGTCGCAGGTTCGAATCCTGCCTCTGGCATGGATGTGTGTGATGTCCTTAGGTTAGTTAGGTTTAAGTAGTTCTAAGTTGTAGGGAACTGATGACCTCAGCAGTTAAGTCCCATAGTGCCCAGAGCCATTTGAACCATTTTTGAGGCACTTGAACTTTCACGAATTCGACCACTGACAACGACAATACCATCGTACGGGAGTGGTTTGAAAAGTTCTGGGAACGGAATACAAAAAAAGTACTTACATCACAGAAACTCCTTTTATTTTTCAGTGCAGTCTCCTTGTAGATCAACGCACTTGGTCCAACGATGTTCCAGTGCCTTCATATCATCTCGAAAATGAGTTTCCTCCGAGCCTGCAAAGTAATTGTCAACTCCGGCTATCAATTCTTCGTTTGAAGTGAATCTTCACCCACCAAAAACAATTTCAGCTTTGGGGAGAGATGGAAGTCTGACAGAGCCATATCAGGTGAATAACGCGGGTGTGGCAACGATTCATACTTTATTTCGTGTAATTTTGTCATGGCGACGGCACATCTGTGCTGCCACGCATTGTCTTCCATGCCAAATCTGGCCTTTTTTCGCGTATATTTTCTTGCAATTTATCCAGGAAGTTAGCATAGTATTCGCCAATAGTTGTTTGCCCAGTGGGGAGACAATCTACAAGCAGAATCCCCTTCGCATCCCTTCTGCCGGCTGCTGTGGCCGAGCGGTTCTAGGCGCTTTAGTTAGAAACCGTGCTGCTACTACGGTCGCAGGTTCGAATCCTGCCTCGGGCATGGATGCGTGTGATGTCCTTAGATTAGTTAGGTTTAAGTAGTTCTAAGTTTAGGGGAAAGATGACCTCAGATGTTAGGGCCCATAGTGCTTAGAGCCATTTGAACCATTTTGAACTTCGTTTCTGTAAGTGGTTGCTCACCGAAGTAAGTTGTTGAAAACACTGATGTAATACCAGCGGCAAATTTCTTCATTTTCGAAAATTCAACATCACATAAGCAGCGTTAAAATTTAACAAGTTTTCTCTCTCTGTGCTCCTTTTTAAACAAGACATTTGTTTGCAAATCAGTGAGGTCAAGTGTCGCATCATCAGGATTACAAAATGGCTCTGAGCACTATGGGACTTAACATCTGTGGCCATCAGTCCCCTAGAACTTAGAACTACTTAAACCTAACTAACCTAAGGACATCACACACATCCATGCCCGAGGCAGGATTCGAACCTGCGACCGGAGCAGTCCCGCGGTTCCGGACTGAGCGCCTAGCACCGCTAGACCACCGCGGCCGGCCATCAAGATTACAGTCAAATGGATTGTGGAATAGAAGAATGCCACTCTCAGTGTTGTCAAGATCTGAAAATATCTCTCGAAAGAAATGCTTCTTGAAGTCACGAATAATTTATTTCGGACAATCAAGTTGACATCTTCGGGGATTGTAGCACAAAACTCTGTGAAATGAAAACGAGAAAAGTTTTCTCCTTGCAGCTGTGCTTCAAACAGCGACAGCTTTCTCCGAAATCTTTTATGATTCTGTAGAGAACACGAGTTTATCCTTTAACTGAAGTGTCAAGTATAGTTCATTTACGCGGGATGTGATGTGTACAGAAAATGTCTTTGAGAGGCAGCCAGGATCTGATAGATGTGGATCACCTCTCTTTTTCAGTGAGGAAAAACATGTATTTCGTTTCGGGGCTTGTAAAAACGAAACAGGAATTTACCGCAGCTAAGATGCGTCATTACTGTATGATAAGCTCAGCCAAAGATTCCTTCGTCAAGAAAAGTCTGTAGCTGACGGTGAGTGAGCACATGCCGTCAAATGAATTTCGTACGGGATGAAGCAGGATTTGACAGAGTCTGCAAGCAACGTGACCCGAGAACACGTCCACAGATTCTTGTGCACAAAGATTTCCCAGTCCATACGTCGGATGTCGGCGACGGGCGACATTCAGAGATAGAACTCTTGACTTGCCGAAGTTGGAACGAAGGTTCTTGTGCCGCGTGGCCACTCTGCTGCTGGAAAACTTCTGAAGGGAGTCTGAGTGGTTCACCGCACACGAGTTCTACTGCAGAAGCTCCAATGTCAGGTTTAACAGCTGCACGTAGTCCTATTAACACCAGCAGTAAGGCAGACCCGTCTCGTGTTCGATACGTTTTATGGAGGAGCTTTAAGTACCGTCGATGGGGCGGATGAACTGACGTCAAGGGCGGCATCCGGCCTGCATGTCGTAGTTTGGAGACCCCTCACCTATGGCATTATACTGTACAGAGAATGTTGAACAGAGAAGAAAGTAACATCGGGTGTCATTCAAGGAAGAGTCAGAGGACGTCCAGTGTTCTTAGTATACCAAAGCGATTTATCAGACAGTGTCAGCAGCAACATCAGATTGTTCTTGCACGGTAGTGGCATCTGCAGGAAAGTATTGACGCAGGAAGATACGTGCACACAATTTTAAATTGATATAATGAGTGGCTGGTCTCTATGAATTCAAGATAACGCATATGCAAAAGAAATTGGTAGCATCCGATAAAAAGGTCAGCTCTAAGTTTCTTGAGTATGCCACACTTTTAAAATATCCATCGGTATACCAGAAAGCTGAGTGAAGTAGGACGCAATCGTGAAATAAATAGATTTGTTAGAAGCATTGTGGGAAAGGAAATCGTATAAAGGATCTAGTGCGACCTTTTCTAGATCACCGTTATAGTGTTTGGAGTCTTTTTCAACTAGGCATGAGAAGACACATCGAAGGAATTCAGATCGGTATAACTCACAGCGAAATGTAACAGAGATACTGGGCAACGTTAAGGGAGTAGCCCTCTTTGGATGCGTGAGAGATAGATGACCTTACTGATGTTTTTTCAAGAAAAAATAAAAAGAAGTGCTAAATCTCATGGTATAGTTTTATTCCTTACACTTTTGTCATTAAGAAATTACTTTGTGTCCACATGAGACGCTCACTGTACCCGTTGCGCCAGATCGAAGGACGCCTTGCACACAGAACATTGGGCATTGATGAGAATTCCCAAAGCCTTCCTATTGGACACGTAACAAAATAGTCATTTTTAATATATTTTTCATCATGCATACGATAAAAATATTAAGTGCTAATAAAATGACAGTGTGTTGAAACAAATGTCATTTACCTCGCCCACAAAATCGAGACAAGAGAGTGCACCGAAAATTGACTTTTGAAGATTACGTTGTAAGGCAGCAGATTTTGCACCTAATACACCGAATAATAATTGATAATTGGCCCACCAGTAGGAGAGAATGGACACAGAAAAGCAAGTTGTGTGTGTCATGTCAAACTAACGGGATGGCGGCGGCCGGACCCCTTTGTCGGCTGGCACTTCAGACCACCAGAGACGTTGGGAGAGGCTGGTCCATCACAACAAGAAGTTAGAAGGAGCTGTATGCGAAAGAGAGAAAAAAGATTTCGCGCCACAGTGGAAAATTTGCGGAAGACTGTGAAGGGATTGGCTCAGAGCACGTAGAGATACATATTAAAAGTTTGGCGGTAACAGTAACCGCGGGAGAATTCTGTGTCGTGGTTGGGTACAAACGCGCACGGATACATGGTAGTCTGTGTAGTGATTGGCTACCAACGCGCACGGATCCATGCGGCGAAGAACGGCCAGGTTTGCAAAAACTCTGAAGGAGGACTCTGAGGTCGGCAGTGGTCTAGAGCAGTCGCGGTGTCTGGCTGCCCTGCTTGGAGAGCATGGAGAGAAGTAGGTTGGAGAAATTACCGGCATTGAGTCCAGTGGTTACTTTCCAAGTCTGAATAGTGTATAGCATACGACTCCACACACGAAGCATTATCTGTTCCTCTGAGGAGAGAAACAGATTTGTACTAACTTGTGGTGTTCATATGCAATCTGAAGTGCACCTTTGCTGCCGCGCACTTGTGTCGACCAACTAGTCTTGGCATATGTGCAAGTAGCTTGAGCATTGACTCGTGAAGGACTCCGCAATTGAACACTTACGTACAGGAGTTTACGGACTCAAACCACGTCCACGTTGTAGATTAAAGCCAAGCTCTCTCACGGGAAAGACGACATCACGCCGTTGGCCTCAAAACATGCCCTACCAACCGGTCCCTTCTTCTTGTCAAGTTGTGCCACAAACTCCTCTTCTCCCCTATTCTGTTCAATACCTCCTCATTAGTTACGTCATCTACCCATCTAATCTTCAGCATTCTTCTGTAGCACCACATTTCGAAAGCTTCTATTCTCTTCCTGTCCAAACTATTTATCGTCCATGTTTCACTTCCATACATGGCTACACTCCATACAAATACTTTCAGAAACGACTTCCTGACACTTAAATCTATACTCGATGTTAACAAATTCCTCTTCTTCAGGAACGCTTTCCTTGCCATTGCCAGTCTACGTTTTATATCCTCTCTACTTCGACCATCATCAGTTATTTTGCTCCCCAAATAGCAAAACTCCTTTACTACTTTAAGCGTCTCATTTCATAATCTAATTCCCTCAGCATCACCCGACTTAATTCGACTACATTCCATGATCCTCGTTTTGCTTTTGTTGATGTTCATCTTATATTCTCCTTTCAAGACACTGTCCATTCCGTTCAACTGCTCTTGCAAGTCCTTTGCTGTCCCTGACAGAATTACAATGTCATCGGCGAACCTCAAAGTTTTTATTTCTTCTCCATGGATTTTAATACCTACTGCGAATTTTTCGAAATTTTCGAACCAGGTTTTAAATTATAAGACATTTCCAGAGGCAGATGTGAACTCTGACCACAATCTGTTGGTTATGAACTGTAGATTAAAACTGAAGAAACTGCAAAAAGGTGGGAATTTAAGGAGATGGGACCTTGATAAACTGAATAAATCAAGAATACTGGCATCAAATTCTCATCAAAGTCGTATATACCGTTCTCAGGTTATGTTTGCTGCCAATTTGAAAAATACAGTTTAGAGAAAAAATCGTGTTTAAGGTTCTGGGTTACATTTTTTTTTGCTGTGGAATTAAACATACCTCTAGTCAGCGATCCCTGGACCACGCAGCACCCCTTGCAGATGCAAAAGGAGGCCCTCCTCCGCTTCTCTGTGGCCGTGGTGGTCCTGTGGCCGTGTCTGGTAGCTTCTGTAAATCCGCTGTTCTTCTCGCTCGATACACTTGTCATCCACTTTTGTGCAGGAGTTGTAACAGGCTGCCTCGATGGCAAGCTCGAGCACTTCCATAATTTCCATAATGCCTGCTAGGCCATCGCTGAAATTACAGTCCACCATTATTTTTCCTGTGTGAATGGTTTTAGAAGACAGTTTTTCACAAGTCGCTGTGTAATTCGTTAACGGAGTTTCTGACCAACTTGGCATGAACACTACAATAAAGTAGACATCCTAGAGAACATTTTAAGCCAAAAAAATATTTGATTTATGGAAATTTTCAAAGAGGACTGCCTCCTCAAATGTGATCCTTTGTAAGGAAGGGCATATTTTTCTCAGTTAGTATTGTTGCCCAAAATTTAGATAATCTGTAGACGAGGACTACAGTGCACAGCAGTTCTGCTGCCTCCATGATATACCAGACGTAGGCTCTGTGAGAATACGATAATGCAGATCAGGGCACGTACAGAAGATGTGAACAACGATGCTAACGAAACGAAGAAGATAGGACAGAAAATCTCTAAAACTGGAAACAAATGTGGTTCAAATGGTTCAAATGGCTCTGAGAACTATGGGACTCAACGTCTGAGGTCATCAGTCCCCTAGAACTTAGAACTACTTAAACCTAACTAAACTAAGGATTCGAACCTGCGACCGTAGTAATTACATTCATAATACGCAATTGTCGAGTGATACAAACCTTCGACCATTCGAATCATGTGTGTATTCCTTTCGCATGCTGTAGACTCAGCAGTAAATTTTCGACCTCCCTACCTTGGCCAGTAAACATGGCGCCAACCCGCAAGGGGTTATGCGCGTTAAAATCTCCCAAAAGTAGGAAAGGTTTGGGAAGTTGATCAATCAGTCCAGCCGAAACGTTCAGGGTTACTACACCATCTGGAGGAAGATATACATTGCAGACAATTATTTCCTGCATCATCCTTATCCTAACAGCCACAGCTTCCAGAAGGGTTTGAAGGGGCACAGGTTCATTACATGCTGAGTGCAGGACATAGACGCAAACTCCACCTGACATTCTATTGTAGTCGCTATGGTTCCTGTAATATCCCTTATAGTTGCATTGGGCAGGGGTCCACACTGCCGGGAACCAGGTTTCCTGGAGGGAAATGCAAAAAGCAGGTGTAAAGCTTAACAGTTGCTGTAGCTCAGCCAGGTGGTGGAAAAAACCGCCGCAATTCCACTTGAGGATTACGTGATCGTGAGGCTGGGAAGGCATGAAACACTGAAAGGCAGTCTACACCTCAGGATCACCTGCTGCCACCAGATGAGTACCTGTGCGATCGACATCCATTGCATCTGAGGGCCCAGCGAGATTTAGGACCTCAGCAGACACCAGAATCTCCACCTCATCCTCAGACACAGAGCTTGTAGGTAGTGGTGGTGTGGGTGCCACCACAGTGCCTTGGTTCTTGAGGGTCTTTTTCTTTTGGGTTTCTCTCACTGCTCCTTAGGTTTATCCAGCTGAGAGGGCTTCACTGATTCAGTCTCAGGGACTGAGGAGGACCATGAAGCCCTATGACCAGCTACCTGTGGTTGCATCAGCCACTGGTGGGTGTCAGATTTACCTCTGGTAGGAACCTGGGAAGCGAATGACCCAAGGGATCCCTTCCTGGTGGGAGGAGCCGAAGAAGACTTTTTATCTGGCTGGGAAGTAGGGACTGATGTCCCCAATGGTTGGGGTGGGGGGCGTTGCTCCTGAAGTAGGTTGTGCAGGAGCAACAGCGAGGGAAGTGCCCCCACCATCAAGGGGGCAGCTCGAGTCTGATGGCTCTGAGAGCCAACTGTACACAGCAGAACAGAAGATGGTAGAACCGCTGTTGTACTGGCGACGTAGGTTGACGTCATATGCACAGAATGTAGCCTCTCATATTTTCTCTTAGCCTCAGTGTAGGTCACGTGGTCCATGGTGCTGTATTCCATTATTTTTCTTTCTTTCTGGAGAATCCTGCAGTCTGGCGACCTAGGCGGTGCTCTCCGCATTTGACACGATTGGGAGGCGGGGAAAAGGGAGTATTGGGATGTGAAGGACGTCCACTATCCCGACAGGTGACGCTGGAAGTACAGCAGGAAGACATATGGCCGAACTTCCAGCACTTAAAGCACCACATCAGGGGAGGGACATATGGCTTTCCGTCACAGTGGTAGACCATCACCTTGACCTTCTCGGGTAATGTGTCACCCTCGAAAGCCAAGATGAAGGCACTGGTGGCAACCTGATTATCCCTCGGACCCTTGTGGACGCGCCGGACGAATTGGACACCTCGCCGCTCTAAATCGGCGTGCAGCTCATCGCCAGACTGCAAAAGAAGGTCCCTGTGAAATATGATACCCTGGACCATATTTAAGCTCTTATTGGGTGCGATAGAAACATCACCCAGCTTGTCACAGGCGAGTAGTGCCCATGACTGGGTAGAGGATGCTGGTTTCATCAAGACCGACCATGACCGCATTTTGGACAAGCCCTCCACCTCCCCAAACTTGTCTTCTAAATGCTTCACAAAAAAATGGTTTCATTGACAACAAAGATTCCCCATTAACTCTCGTATACACGAGGTACTGGGGTGAATAAGCTGCGCTGCCATCCTTAGCCTGGGGTTCCTCCCATGGTGTGGCCAGGGGAGGGGGTGGGGTCGATCTGGGGTTGTATTTCTTAGCATTGAAGTTAGACCTTGATCGCTTAGAGACTTCTGGTGTTTGACCACCAGCTTGACGTACTACGCTTCATGGCGTGTCATCCGCCCTGATGCTACCCATTCCGACCAGGGGCCCTCCCCACTGGCGCCACCCAGCCGCAACAAAGGCCACCTGGCAGGATGGCCATTGCTGTGGGTCCTGATGCCCCAGGATGACGGGCATCTACTCCTTGGCGTACGTGAGGAGTTAACGGCGCAGGCATGAGCAGAGCGATCCCTGTGTGATCAGGGGGCTACAATCAACAGGGTACATGGCGGCCCCACCACACCAGACTGGTTACCGTGCTGGATATCAGAAACGAGCTAAGAAGCTCATTATCGTCGACAGCGAAGAAAGCGATACTGCAGAGAGGATGGAGGAAAACGCACCCAGGAAGGTGACCTCGTCCAACAGCTGGAGAATGAGCGGAAGTGCAGATCCACGTCGACGAAGGATGCGAGAGGTCTCAGCGCACTATTCACCATGTTAGGCGCCCTTCCCCAATTGGCTCGCTCTTCAGGAGCAGTTTAAAAAATGAAGGTCAAACCCTACAGGGGACCATGAAATAAAGGGTGAAACGTGTGAGACTCCTTTTAGTCGCCTCTTACGACAGGTAGGAATACTTCGGGTCTACTCGAACACCCCGACTCGCAGGAAGGAATGATTACTTTGCATGAGAGATCACAGCATTTGATGTATGAAATACGTGGAAATGTGCGTGGTGTGTGTGTGTATGTGCGTGCACAGTTTTACTTACATAATACATACTTTGATCCTGGAATCATTTTCATGTTACTCTACAGGTGTGTATGTGTGCGTAAATAATGCATAAATTTGCCCTTCAAGTTTAGCATTTATTATTTAACATTAAGCCTTTACCATTTAGTGTTTTGAATTTGCATCATCGTTTAACGTTCACTGTTCAGTGTTTGCAGTTGCGTGTGTGTCCGTGTATCTATGTGCGTCATGTTACGTATAGAATGCGTATCTTTGAGCTTAAAGTCATTTTAAATACTACGCCAGAGGTTAGTTCAAATGGTTCAGATGGCTCTGAGCACTATGGGACTTAACTTCTGAGGTCATCATTCCCCTAGAACTTAGAACTACTAAAACCTAACTAACCTAAGGACATCACACACATCCATGCCCGAGGCAGGATTCGAACCTGCGACCGTAGCGGTCGCGCGGTTCCAGACTGTAGCGTCTAGAACCGCTCGGCCACTCCGGCCGGCGCCAGAGGTTAGTATGTGTACATAAACAATTCATTGCTTTGACCTTGGCATCGCTTTTATATTACATCAGAGGTATGCACTTGTTGATAAATAATGTAAGTTGACACCATTTTTATGCCAGAAACAAAGAATGTCTTTGACTTTCGCGAGAATAATACCTTTCACTTTCAAGTTGAGGATATTAATATTTTACTGAATGTCTGGCACAGTTTTAACACATCTTTTTAATACTGCAATCTGACTGGTTGGAGAAAGGTGTGGGGTGGGTTATAGAGCACAATTGGTCTATTTCAATCATCTTGTGTTTTTTTTCTGTTGCGCTGGAGATAGCGAGGAGGGAAGAAGGTAGTGGGTTAGCTTGACGTGGACATAAAATAACTCCCAGAAATAATGTAATTCGACACCATTCTTAATGAACCATTTGAATAATTCAGTGATATTGGCTGGAGGTAGCGTACACACATGCAGACGACAGAAATTTGAACAGCGCAGTGTTGGAATGCATTAAGTATGCTCCGCACCAAAATAAACCCTGTGATGGCCTCACGACAATGCGGATTTGCCTTGCAACTAACATTAAAACCCAAAAAGGTCAAACGATATCGCAATTAAATGATACATTACCTACCAGAAAGGGACATATCGCATCAAATATTGTGGTTCATAAATTTATTCATTTGTAAAAAAAAAAAAAAAAAATCTGTATCTTGGACTTAAATGCGTGAAGTAGCTTTCAAAAGCGCTTGCTAGTTAAAGCTGTCCTCAGGGCGATGGTTGTTTGAACATTGCACCTATTCGGGGTGGTACGTCTCTTCCTTCTTCCCATCTTTGAACTGACATACGCAGCCAGTTATGCGAGAACGTGCAGTTTGACGTTACCAGCGCCAGTTTGTGTATTTCACTTTACGAAGCCTTTGTCATAGATGAGAGAAGCGATAAGTGACAGAAATAAATGAGGACGCCTATAAGGAATCGAACCCTGGACTATTAGTCTGACACACATGCCCTGAGACATCGCAGTGCACAAAAACAAAGAGTGCGAAAGTGCTGTGACAAAAATGTCTGAAGAGGCCGTATGCAGTGTTACGGATTGGGAGGGATCTTGGTGCTCGGTTCCTATTTTCCTATTCGGTTTAGGAATATAGGGTGAAAAGTTTTTGGTTTAGCTCGGACCAACGGCCATTTGTATAGCCATCCGTGCGTCTGTCTTACTGTAGCTGTGTTACAACACATTAAGCAAGGTTTGAACGATGAACCTCAGCTGTCGCCCAGGCAAATTGTGGACTCGATAAATTACTTTCACAAAAGATTTGAATTAGGATGAAATTAATGCTCAGCTAATGGTACCATGTGTATGTGCACCGCTGCAGAAATACCGTGTAAAACATGCAAAAACACATTCTGCTGAGATATTTTTGAAGCGCGCCACTCCTATCCTTTAAACTCGAGAAATCGGCTCAAACTTTGAATGAAGGTAGATAAGTCGATAAAGTCAAAACCAAACTTTTATTATCCAGTGCTCTCTATCCGTTGTCGAGATATGATGGTTTAAGGTTGAGCTAAATGTAGCACATAATATTCGTCCTTACGTTGACGGAATACGCGAAAACTAAAAACTAAATGAAATAAATAAAAAATGCTTTCTTCCATTAAAAGCGAAAACCTGCTTTCAAAAAATCTAGCTTTATTCGTATTTTACGTGCAGAAAATACTTTTTTTTGACGTTTCTTCCACGTGCCACTCCTGCGTTCAAAACTTGAGCGAATCGTTTCATATTTTGTAAAGAGGTGGACTAATATAAGTAATTAAGAGTCGTACTATCGTTTTGTGAAACATATTTCAGTTGTCACTATGTAGCGGTCTACAGTTGCACATAAAACGCGCTTAAAATTTCCAAATATTACTATTCTATTTTGTAGAATATTTAATTTCGAGGAAGGAAGATTAAGTTCGTCAATTTTCTTAGTATTTTGTCGTGCGTACGTTGTTTCGCAGTTCTTCTGCTTATTTCAGCCAACCATTCTCATACTTAATTCACATTGGTTGTTGCAGCATTTCACGGTAGAGTTAAAGTTGGGAACCAAAATGAGAAATGCTTCTGTCTTAGCTAAAAAAAAAGGGCAACTTATCCCTTAACATGGGCAGAGTTAGGGGTGTGAAAGAAGGGAACTAGCGTTTTGACTTATCTGGCAGCTTCAAAGACGTTAAATCAAAACGACTTGATAGACTTGCGCTTTCTTACGCGTCAACTCAACTTCCCCAGTGCAGTGGCTCTCTTAGCTACAACGTATTGGCACACCTGGATCTTGAAATTTATAGGCTTAAGTGTCCAAAATCCAGAAGATTCGCCAGCCATAGTAAACAATATAATAATATAATATATGGCTGAAGAGCATATAAAATATATGGCTAAAGAGCATACATGTGATAGCTAAAAAAATTTTCTATAGGGATAAAGTTTCACCGCGGGGGAATAGCCGAGCGATCTAGTGCGCTGCAGTCATGGACTGTGCGGTTGGTCCTGGCGGAGGTTCGAGTCCGCCCTCGGGCATGGCTTTGTGTGTTTGTCCTTAGGATAATTTAGGTTAAGTAGTGCGTAAGCTTAGGGACTGATGACCTTAGCAGTTAAGTCCCATAAGATTTCACACACATTTGAACATTTTTTGATAAAGTTTCTGGTGGTGGATTTGTTCCTGGGGGGGGGGGGGGGACACAAAAAACTTTTTATGATTTCTGGTCGGAGTGGTTCATTTTTTCTCTGAGGAGACCATTTCTCCCCAAACCCACCCCTGTTATATGTGCTTCTAGCGAGTGGGATGCCTCTACAATAGTAAGTATCTGAGAGTGGGGGTGCATCTAAACTAGGAAGTAACCCGAAGGAGGATGCATGCAGCCTAAACTTTAATGACACGTTGTGTCATACTGCACGATATGACAAACACCATGTTGGATAACATGCTGGCCTGTGTCGTGTTATACGATACGTGACCATGCATCATGTTTCTTTACTCGACACGAATCATTATAACACATGACATGGGTACTAATACTAACAAGTAGAAAAGCGGGAATATGTCAAGACGTTTTGATTTACATGTCTTTGCATCTGACAGATAGGTCTAAAGTTAGTTCCCCTCTTTTAGATTCGTAACTCTGCCCAGGATATATTTGCCTTTTTTGAACTGTGATAGCGGTTTTCATTCTGGCAGAGTGGTGGCCCACATTTGGAGCGCAGTACAGCAACGCTTTCCGTACCATGGATTCGCCAAGTCCTTGGTAGATTTCCGGAAGTATCTCACACTAGATGCCTACGCACATGCCACATATTTCACGTGAATTACTGGCAGATGCTCTGTGGACGCTAAGGTGACGCCGGAGATGTGTTGCTTCGAGATGAGATCAGGTGAATTTTGCAAGACGTCAAATTGAGTTTATTACCATGCTCTTAACACTACCGTATCATGGTTCTGTCCTTGTGACATGGACAGTTATTCTGCTGGGTGATGGCCGGCCGGAGTGGCCGTGCGGATCTAGGCGCTACAGTCTGGAGGCAAGCGACCGCTACGGTCGCAGGTTCGAATCCTGCCTCGGGCATGGATGTCTGTGATGTCCTTAGGTTAGTTAGGTTTAATTAGTTCTTAGTTCTAGGCGACTGATGACCTCAGAAGTTAAGTCGCATAGTGCTCAGAGCCATTTGAACCATTTCTGCTGGGAGATACAGCCGCCATGCGGGAAGACACCAAGCATTAAGGAATGCAGGTGGTCCACAACAATGTTGACATGGCCTACTGCAGTCGTGGTGACTTCTATGACTGCCGCAGGTCTCACGAAAGGCAAGGCAGTCTGCGTCCTTAACGTAGAGCACGATTCGAGCTGTCTTGGATGCTGGTGCATCTGGACACGAACATACTGCTGGAGTAACAAGAAAGGCGATTAATCCATTCAGGCAAGTCGTTCCCATTGATCGACGGTCCAGCCTCGATGACGCCATTGTAATTGTCGATGTCATTGGGTTAACATGGGAACACACAGTGGTGGTCTGCTGCGGAGCCCCATGCTCGACAGAGTGCACTGAACGCTGTACTCCGAAACACTTGTTCCTAGACCAGCACTGTGCTCGTGCTGTGTTCCAATTGTACCACAGATCGGCAGGTATCTCACCTTACAGATCAGGCGAGCCTCCAACCTCCACAGTCTGTGAAGACACGAGGACATGCCACAGCTTCCCATCTTTTCGCGGTTTCTCCGCCCGTCAACAACTTTCCGTAGTTGGTCACAACATCAGCACACCAACAGTGGACCAGCTTGGCCACTCACGGTATGCTTGTCCGCAGGCGCCATGCTGTAACAATATGTCCTTGTCGATCTCAGCTTTGTCTACGGCATTGAACATTTTCAGTACAATAATTATCCACTTGTCTCTGCACCACCTGTGTACATTCCTTTAAGTTGTTTGTGTTTATTTTTAATTTTGAGTGAGGTTGCAATGCAATGTGAATTTGTAGTTGTAAATAGCTGTATTGTTTCTGGCAAAAAAACCAATTAAAAAACTGTAACGGCCCTTACTCTATTTCATGCTCCTTAGCCCTTTCGGACTCGGTTTGCCCCATCCATATGCAGACTTTCCGGAGATTGAATCAAGGACTTGGCGCAGGTACGACGAACGCCGGCGACAGACATTCGGTGGCGACACGCACTCGGAGTACAATGCGGCCGGTGCGGCCTCCCGACTACCGTCAGCCCCCGGAAGGGTGACGTCACAGAGCGGTGTACACAGAAGGCCTCTTTACGGGCCCCTCACACGCACCAGCGGACGGTCCGACCGACTGGCGTACTGGAAGTGTGCAGACAGTCTGACAGTCCGCAGCAACCAGAAGCAGGTGTTTCTCGAGCAGTCGATCATGTCTGCATGAAGGAAGGAATCGCACCGATTTTTTCGATTTAATTCTTCTAAAATGGTGACAAAATTACGTTAAAACTTCTGCGATTCAAATTCTCCCAAAAACGTTAATACTGACTTCAATTCGAATTCTTTTTTTTTTTTAATGGTAATATACGGCACGTTTAAGAATCATGAAAGAAGGTTGTATACATACGTTTAAGAATCATGAAAGAAGGTTGTATACATGGAAGAACCCTGGAGATACTAAAAGGTATCAGATAGATTATATAATGGTAAGACAGAGATTTAGGAACCAGGTTTTAAACTGTAAGACATTTCCAGGGGCAGATGTGGACTCTGACCACAACCTACTGGCTATGAACTGTAGATTAAAACTGAAGAAACTACAAAAAGGTGGGAATTTAAGGAGATGGGACCTGGATAAACTGAAAGAATCAGAGGTTGTACAGAGTTTCAGGGAGAGCATAAGGGAACGATTGACAGGAATGGGGGAAAGAAATACAGTAGACGAAGAATGGGTAGCTTTGAGGGATGAAATAGTGAAGGCAGCAGAGGATCAAATAGGTAAAAAGACGAGGGCTAGAGAAACCCTTGGATAACAGAAGAAATATTGAATTTAATTGATGAAAGGAGAAAATATAAAAATGCAGTAAATGAAGCAGGCAAAAAGGAATACAAACGTCTCAAAAATGATATCGACAGGAAGTGCAAAATGGCTAAACAGGTATGGCTAGAGGACAAATGTAAGGATGTAGAGGCTTATCTCAGTAGGGGTAAGATAGATACTGCCTACAGGAAAATTAAAGAGACCTATGGAGAAAGGAGAACCACTTGCATGAATATCAAGAGCTCAGATGGAAACCCAGTTCTAAGCAAAGAAGGGAAGTCAGAAAGGTGGAAGGAGTATATAGAGGGTCTATACAAGGGCGATGTACTTGAGGACAATATTATGGAAATGGAAGAGGATGTAGATGAAGATGCAATGGGAGATATGATACTGCGTGAAGAGTTTGACAGAGCACTGAAGGACCTGAGTCGAAACAAGGCCCCTGGAGTAGACAACATTCCATTAGAACTACTGACGGCCTTGGGAGAGCCAGTCCTGACAAAACTCTAACATCTGGTGAGCAAGATGTATGAGACAGGCGAAATTCCCTCAGACTTCAAAAAGAATATAATAATTCCAATTCCAAAGAAAGCAGGTGTTGACAGATGTGAAAATTACCGAACTATCAGTTTAATAAGTCACAGCTGCAAAATACTAACGCGAATTCTTTACAGAGGAATGGAAAAACTGATAGAAGCCGACCTCGGGGAAGATCAGTTTAGATTCCGTAGAAATGTTGGAACACATGAGGCAATACTGACCCTACGACTTATCTTACAAGGGAACCTCCCCATCGCACCCCCCTCAGATTTAGTTATAAGTTGGCACAGTGGATAGGCCTTGAAAAACTGAACAGCGACCAATCGAGAAAACAGGAAGAAGTTGTGTGGAACTATAAAAAAAAAGCAAAATATACAAACTGAGTAGTTCATGCGCAAGATAGGCAACATTAAGGTTTTTTATTTTCAGACAATTATTATCTGTCCGTCCGTCCGTCCGATGGGAGGTAACTGCGCCGTAGTATGGGGACGCTACACCTAAACAAACATCGACAACATATTCCTGTCATGTGACGCACATGCCGTCACCAATGTCGTATAGAATATATCAGGCGTGTTTTCCTGATCAAATGTTTTCGGTTCCCATTGGAGAGGCACGTCCTTTCGTCTACTAATCGCATGGTTTTGCGGTGCGGTCGCAAAACACAGGCACTTAACTTATTACAGTGAACAGAGTCAATGAAGGAACGGACAGATCATAGCTTTGCGAAAATAAATAAAGTAAAATTTTCTCTCGAGGGAAGACTTGAACCCAGCTCCGGAGCTGCTCACGCTAACCACGGGACCACGACGCTCCTAAGCTCACACTTTCCTTGATGTTGCTTACGTTACGCATGGACTACTCAGTTAGTATATTTTGCTTATTTTTTTTCATAGTTCTACACAACTTCTTCCTGTTTTCTCGATTGATCTGTGTTCAGTTTTTCAAGGCCTATCCACTGTTCCAACTTATAACTAAATCTGAGGGTTTGGGGGGGGGGGGGTGCGATGAGGAGGTTCCCTTGTTAGAAGAAAGATTAAGGAAAGGCAAACCATCGTTTCTAGCTTTTGTAGACTTAGAGAAATCTTTTGACAATGTTGATTGGAATACTCTCTTTCAAATTCTGAAGGTGGCAGGGGTAAAATACAGGGAGCGAAAGGCTATTTACAATTTGTACAGAAACCAGATGGTAGTTATAAGAGTCGAGGGGCACGAAAGGGAAGCAGTGGTTGGGAAGGGAGTGAGACAGGGTTGTAGCTTATCCCCAATGTTATTCAATCTGTATATTGAGCAAGCGATAAAGGAAACAAAAGAAAAGTTCAGAGTAGGTATTAAAATCCACGGAGAAGAAATAAAAACTTTGAGGTTTGCCGATGACATTGTAATTCTGTCAGATACAGCAAAGGACTTGGAAGAGCAGTTGAACGGAATGGACAGTGTCTTGAAAGGAGGCTATAAGATGAACATCAACAAAAGCAAAACGAGGATAATGGAATGTAGTCGAATTTAGTCTGGTCATGCTGAGGGAATTGGATTAAGAAATGAGACAAAGTAGTAAAGGAGTTTTGCTATTTGGGGAGCAAAATAACTGATGATAGTCGAAGTACAGAGGATATAAAATGTAGACTGGCAATGCCAAAAAAAGCGTTTCTGAAGAAGAAAAATTTGTTAACATCGAGTATTGATTTAAATGTCAGGAAGTAGTTTCTGAAAGTATTTGTACGGAGTGTAGCCATGTATGGAGGTGAAACGTGGACGATAAATAGTTTAGACAAGAAGAGAATAGAAGCTTTCGAAATGTGGTGCTACAGAAGAATGCTGAAGATTAGGTGGGTAGATCACATAACTAATGAGGAGGTATTGAATAAAATTGGGGAGAAGAGGAGCTTGTGGCACAACTTGACTAGAAGGAGGGATCGGTTGGTAGGACATGCTCTGAGACATCGAGGGATCATCAATTTAGTATTGGAGGGTAGCGTGGAGGGTAAAAATCGTATAGGGATACCGGAACTGGTGTAGCTGCAGCTTTGTTAGTGTCTAGTAATTCTAATCGACGTGGTAACTAGTGTTCACTGGTACGTTCTGAAACTTCATTCATGGCTTGCAAATGGTCCATTGTTCTATATCCACTTGTGAAGCCATCTTGAACCTGGATGAAATTGAATAGTTTATTTTACATGTTGCCGATGATGGTTTCAGCATGCTGTGCATTACGGAGTTTGATCGACATGTCGTTTTAATTGACCTGCCTCCCTCCCCCCCCCCCCCTCTCCTTCCTATACCTCGCTTCATTTCTTGTGAATTGCAACAGCTGCAGCACTTTTGCTTAGAAGAAGTCAAGTTCCTTTTTAGTTACTTGGCCTCCAGCTTTAATCATCTCCCGAGAAGTCATGTCGGCTTCTGGCACAAGTTCTCTCTGCAACCGACTTTCGGCATAACAGTGACATGATTCCTCTCCTAATCTCCACTCGGCATAACAATGACATGATTCCTCTCCTACTTTCCACCGAAATCAAAATCTTCTCAAGCACACCACGTCTGGCTGACGCTCTCACAGGCCGACCAGGGAGTGTCCGTATGTATCCTGTACATTCAATACACTGAACTTCAGTAACCAACGCTTTCACTGCCAAAACTGTCTTCGGATGCCTACAATCTTGGCTGTCCTGACCAGGTCTCCTTCGTTGCCTCAACTATGTTAATGATGGCGGGCATAATTTCTTAAAGGGCAAGCAAGAGCTGGAAGTCCGCCCTCGGTAGCTGAGTGGTCAGCGCGACAGAATGTCAATCCTAAGGGCCCGGGTTCGATTCCCGGCTGGGTCGGACATTTTTCAGGAACTGGATGTTTTATTGTCGTCATCATCATCATTTCATCCCCATCGATGCTCAAGTCGCCGAAGTGGCGTCAAATCGAAAGATTTGCACCTGGCGAACGGTCTACCCGACGGCAGGCCTTGGTCACACGACATCTACATTTTAACTTTAGGAAGTTTAATCACAAGACGATGTAAGCTGGTAAATTAAAGAAAGGTAAAAGAAACTATTATTGAAGGATACGAATAATTTGCAGCAACTGTACGCTGCAGCTTAAAGTCTGGATCAGGGTTAGCGCCAGGCACGGCGGTGTTTCTCCACTGCTCAGAAGTTGGCAACGCGTAGCCAGAGGGATGATATTTTCACGTGACCAACGACAGGTGCGACAAGAGACAATGAATTTGCAACACCGAAATAGAAACCATTGTCTTTTTTGCTGTTGTCACAAATATTTGATTTCTTTCTCAAAATCTGTCATGAGTTACGAGGTTGTAGTTGTGTTGGAACCCAAGAGCACAAAATATTTGGCTATTTCTTTCCGAAATGTGTCGCCATTTCCTAGGTGCATTTAAGCTGGGACCCAAGAGGACAGTTGAAACCTATAATCTGCGTTGTCACAATGGTTTCACTTTTTTTTTTTGTAAGTCTTCGAAGCCAACAAAAAAATGGTTCAAATGGCTCTGAGCACTATGGGACTCAACATCTTATGTCATAAGTACCCTAGAACTTAGAACTACTTAAACCTAACTAACCTAAGGACATCACACACACCCATGCCCGAGGCAGGATTCGAACCTGCGACCGTAGCAGTCCCACGGTTCCGGAATGCAGCGCCAGAACCGCTAGACCACCGCGGCCGTCTGCAGAAGCCAACAAATCTGAAACCTAGAAAGCCTGGTTGTGGTGACAGATTGGTCTCTAGTTTTGCCCAAAGCTAAATTAAAATACGACTGTTTGACTCATAAAAAATAAATTAATAATCTCTGTTGTCACATATATTCGTTTCTTCCGAATATGTCACGAATTACGTGGTTGTGGGTACGCTGGGAGCTAGTAACACACCTTAGATTACATTAAAAATTAAAAATCTTTCCTTTCTTTTACGAATATGATACAGTTCAGGAGATTGTGATATACTGATGTGAGAAAGTGACGGTCGTCTGCACCCTGCTCTCTCGTCGCGGCAGCTGACACGCGCGTTTTGCTTCCCACCATCCGTCACGGTGCCAACATTGCTGCAGGGAGCACGAAGCTGCGGGGCTACTGGCGCTTGGCTAGACTTTTACCCAAACATTGAAACAACTCTTGAAACGTGAAAATTTAGGTTGTGACGAATTAGGCTTAGACCGAGGATTTGTAGACAGCCTACACGGACAAAATGAGTGTGGAATTGAACAGAACTAAGTCACAATCTAATATTGGTACGGAGTGCCACACACCATACATCATTCACGTCTTTCGAAGTACACACTAACTCAGTATGTCCATCTTTTCAGAGATGGTTGCGGGACTCAGGTGTTGAGTACAGAACGTCAAATCAAACCCCGATCAGCCATCTAATTTCCCAACTGTTATTTTATTGGGCTTCCAGTTTCGGCGATTTATTAGGTCATCTTCAGGCCCTCTGACCGATGTGTGGGGAGATTCGGACCTCGGTTCCGTTCAAAATAGAGGCCAGCATTCAAAGACTGGTACCAGCACATTTCTGCTTGATACAGCGATGACTTCGAACATCATCTGCCGACTGTGAACAGTGTATCAGTCAGAAAGTTACAGATAAGAATCTTCGAATGGTGGGCCCTATTTTGACCAATATCGATGTTGGAATCTTCCTATGTGTGGTCACGGGACGTGAAGATGGGGTAAAAAATCGCCGAAACTGGAAGCCCAATAAAAGAACAGTTTGGAGATTAGACGACTGAAAGGTGTTTGATTTGACATTCTGTACAGTATATGGTGGAAAGTATCCGAACTCCCCTTTGTAATGGGTAATTGACCGCCAGATGTCACGACAGACTGACCCGTCAGTGCAAGACGAGGCGAGCAGTGCTGGTTTGCCAACACAGGAGCAGCAGCGACAGAATGCGTCGGCCAGGAGAACTCAACGACTTCGAATGTGGGCTCGTCATTGCATGTTACGTGAGTAACAAAGCCATCAGCCACCGTTCAGTCCCTTTAAGGCTGTCCAAGTCAACTGTTGGTGGTGTGACTGAGCAGTGGAAACTCGAAGGATTATCGAAAGCTGAACAAAGACTAGCCAGACCTCATGCGGAGATGTGGAGGGGCCGTCAAGTATTGAGGAGAGTGGAGGTTGCCAAGACATTGCATGAAATCGGCGGAAGAACTCATTCCTGAGTTCCATAGAGCTACCATCTGTCCTAGTAGTAAGGAAGATCGAGAGTTCAACGTCCCGTCAACAGGACAAGCTCCAATTGCGAAAGGATTGGGATGGAAATCGATCATGCCCTTTAGAAGGAACCATCCCAAGCAGCTCCCCACAAGCTAAATATTCTTGTAGTTAGTGGTAAGCGACGCTTGAGGTGACATAAAGAGAGATGCCACTTGACAGTGTACGATTGGAAACGAAAATGGTGGAGTGATGAATCGCGCTATACACTGAGGCAATCCGATGGAATTGTATGAGTCTCGCGAATGCCTGGAAACCATTACCAGCTATCGTGCGTAATGCCTGCAGTGAGGAACGAACGAGGTGCTGTTAAGGTACGGGAGTGTCTTTCATAGCTGGGACGACGTCCCCTTATTGCGCTTAAGAAAAAGCTAAATGCCGAAGGATGTCAAATGGTTCAAATGGCTCTGAGTACTATGCGACTTAACTTCTGAGGTCATCAATCGCCTAGAACTTAGAACTAATTAAACCTAACCAACGCAAGGACATCACACACATCCATGCCCGAGGCAGGATTCGAACCTGCGACCGCAGCGGTCGCTCGATTCCAGACTGTAGCGCCTAGAACCGCACGGCCACTCCTGCCGGCCCGAAGGATACCAACAAATTTTGCAAAAATGTGTGGTGTGTACAGTGGAGGAACAGTTTGGAGACGATCATTATTTGTATTAGCATGACAATGCACCGTGTAATAAATTCGCATCTACGAGGCATTGCTAAAATGGAATGGACAGACCTGAGAGCCGAACTGAATCCAATGAAACACCTTTGGGATGAGTTGGGAGGTCAGCTTCGCTCCAGAGTCCAGCGTTCCACTTCATTCGGCTCCTCAGGAAGAGTATGCAGTCATTCCCCCCAACAGACTTTCAGACACCTCGCTGAAACTGTCCCCAGCAGTGATAAAGCCGTCATGTAGATGAAGGGTGGACGTACCCCATATTAATGTCCACTAATAGTTTTTATCGAATAGTGTGTATGAAGAAGAAGATGTACGTTATTGTATTATCACCTCGCGACTGAGTGCACTCAAAACCAGATCAACAAATGGTACTACGTTGCCAGATGCTAAGAGCTATTCAGACGCGTTGCACAGTGGTCAGGAACGACGTTTATCGTCTTGGCTGGTGCGCAAACGCAGAAATCTGACCGCGCTTAAAGGGGGGAGGGGGGGGGGAGTATCCGCGCACTCTAGAGATGGTTCAAATGGCTCTGAGCGCCATGGGAATTAACATCTGAGGTCATCAGTCTCCTAGAACTTAGAACTACTTAAAGCAAACTAACCTAAGGACATCACACTCATGCATGCCCGAGGCAGGATTCGAACCTGCGACCGTAGCCGTCGTTGGTTCCAGACTGAAGCACCTAGAACCGCTCGGCCACACCGGCCGGCACACTCTAGAGAATGAGGACGGTTCCCGGTTCTGATTCTCCGTCTTTGGTTACGGAGTTCTCTTCGAAACTGATAATCCAATTACTCATTTTGCCTCCGCCGGGAAAGGCAGTTTATGTTGACTTTGGAGAGCGCTGGGGCAACTTCATTCCGCGCACGAATAATTTAAGCACGTGCAGTCCTGCAGTTGAAGTTCATGGCTAACTCGGTTGCACTCTTACGTCACAAGCAAAAGCTTTAACAGGGACTCACGGAAAATTCACTGAAGTAAAACTCACCAAGTGTTTTCTCGCAACATATTGGGACGAAAATATACATAAGTGAATTTCATCCGTTGTTCTGTCATAACTGAGGAAGATTTGGCAACACTGACGCACTGCGCGACACCTTAGCCATAATTGGGTATCTGCCACGTCAGTGGTTACAAATGAAGGTAACGACGCAAACAGCAAAGTTTTCCGAGTTACTCGTGCAGTATTTTAGTTTCTCCACAGTGTAGTTGACTTATTCGTTGTTCCTTCATTTTAACACTCCAAAAACTACACCCTATTCTAGTTCTTCCTTATGCAGTGTTGAAGGTACGTACTTCAACAGTTTTGATGCTTTTCTTACGATTGAGAAACCTCATAGACTGCAGCTGAATTCACAACCCGCTTTACGTGTCCGTTGCAAGGCAAGACGTCCCTCGTAATTTTCGCCGTTTTGAGTCGGAGAAACTCTCGCTGTTACTCTTCGACGTGCTGTTGCATAAGTCACTTACTCAGCTAAGCACAGAATCCGTTTCTTTTACGCTTTTATTTATGTACGTAAGTCGAATTCCTGGCTGTTCCTTTGTGCGAGATCACGTATGTCACATAGGTCAGTATCAAAATATTAGATTCTAATGTTTTACTGTTCGAGTCTATTTCCGATTAACTTTCACTAAAACTTCCAAAGTTGTCTCTCTCGTGATATACGGTATTTTTCTAAACGTTTGTGAGTGCTGCAAAAAGTTTCACTATAGCGTCGGTCAATGTAAAGATGATACTACATCGACTTGTAAACAGAAGTCAACTATACAGTCTCCGGTACGTGAGTACCTTCACAAGAAGAGCTGGAAACTGATTGCCGCTCATCTTACAGTCGACTATATAATATCTTATTGACAACAGGTATAATTGCATATATAAATTATATTCAAATAATTCAATTATGGGTACAAACACTGTCAGTTCAATTATGTGATACGTTATGTTCTAATTTAAGTAATGCGGATTCACTTTTGTTTTATTTGATCGCACTGCATTCGTATTTCAGGACATTTCGATTGACGCTAAAAAATAAACCGTTCCACTAAAAGCACTTCTCTGAATTTCTCGCATGGCACATCAGTTAAGAGAATTAACTATTTACTAAAATTACGTTTTGCTCTATTGTCAATTGTCAACGATCTCGTTTCGATATATTGAACTATTCAAGAAACAACGAGATTTTACTGCTAGAGCGATTCGCCTTGTGCATAGGAAGATGTCGTCGCTAAGGATATGCTGAACTATGAGTTCAAATTGCATCCATGTAACAACTCTCAAAACATATTTATTATTTAATAGGTATCGTGTAGCTGGTGAAGTACATTGACACCAACTATTCAGTTTGCATTATTTAAGTAGCAATTTTTTCTAAGTTTTTTTAAGATGGAAGATTCTGTATAACTATTTTTAAACAAATAACAACCACATTTCAAAAACAGAACTTTTTCTACACTTTGGAGCTGAACAGATACGACGAAAGTAGAACTGTCAGAGCTATAATTGGGTGTCTTCGTTCCTGATCTTTTCTCAGGTTACTCACAGGCGTTTTGAAACATAACATCTGACCAAAAATTATCGTTCAGTTTTCCTGCTTTCGTCTCTTTCAGAAAAAAATTGGTGTGTGCAATTCGATTTCACACTGTAGATTTTTCGTGAAAATGTCAGAATAAAATCGTGACAAGTATTTTGTGTCAGTGTGTAATTTAACTGTCAGCCTCTTAGATAATCGTTACACGTAGTAGTGTGACGGTTACAGACTAGAGAAATCACAAGTTTGTGCTGTCGCAGGTTTCTATAAGGCCGATGGGTGATTGCGTCATATCTTTGATTTCCTTTCCAACGTTGCCGTAACTCAAGATTGGCGTTGGACCTTTTAGGCTTCTTGATTTGCTTTCGACGCGACGTTCACTCTGGCTTGCGTTATACAACTTTGAACATATTTACGAGTCTTACGTGATGACACTTTTCACTTCAGTTTATTGCCGAATTTCATCCATATTCCGGAGAATACTTTTACCTCACTTTCAATCCAAGTAATGGTCCGCAAGTTCTTCACAATGACACCCGAATCAATATCCTAGATAAAAGCGTTTCCGCGCTAGTGCAATTTATAGCTTTACACACAGCTAATTCGTAATAGTCATCGGCGTGCGCCTTCGCTGGTACGGTGACGTCGCAGGCAAAACAGTTACCGCGCGACAAACACGTGCAGGCATGGTCTATCCACTGTGGACTCAAACATTGTGTATGCATTATTGGTGTTGCAGTGGATCGTGCCCGAATTCAGAGTGTTATTCAAAATGTTCAGCACCGGAGATGGAACAAAACAAGCTGGTCGTAGGTTGTGTACCAAAATGAACAGCATAGAGACAGAAGTGATGACACTTTCTGCAGGACCTGACCATCATTTTGCTGGACAATGCTCAAGCACGTACAGTATAAGCTGTTACTAATTTGTTTGACTGACGGGGCTACTAAGTGCTATACCACCTACTGCATTCCCCTGACTTAAGCCCTCGTAAGCTCAACTCGATTTCTAAACTGAAGAAAACGCTTCACGGCATTCGCTTCAGAACTGCTACAAATTCGTCCGGCAATAGACAGCGCCGCTCGAACTGTCAACATAACTGGCACTGCTAAGAGTATCCTACGACTTCCACATCGCTGGTAACGGGTTTTACACAATGCTGGTGACTACTTTGAAGGTCAGTAAAACTTAGAAACACGTTTCTATTTTGTATGAGCTATAAATAAATAGTTCCAAGCCTCGTATATCCGAACTGAAAATATATTTAAGGATTCTCCAGCAAACAGAAGTCAGGAATATTGGTGTGTAATTTTGCCGGTCTGTACTTTTACCCTTCTTACATACCGGAGTCACTTGCGCTTTTATCCAGTCGCTTGAGACTTTACGCTGGGCGAGAGATTCACGATAAATGCCAGGTAAGTAAGGGGCCAATACTGTAGAGTACTCTTTGTGAAATCTATTTGGGATTCCATCCGGTCCTGGCAGTTTATATTTCAGTTGCTTCCCTACGCCAGGTATGCTTATTACTATATCATCCATACGGTAGTCTGTCCGATGGTCAAATGACGGTATGTTTGTACCATTATCCTGTATGAACGATTTCTTGAACGTGAAATTTAGAACTTCGGCTTTCGTTTTGCTGTCTTCAACTGCCACACCAGAGTGGTCCACAATGACTGAATGGAAACATTGGACTAGTTTCACGATCTTACATTCGGACAGAATTTTCTCGGGTTCTCTGCCACATTTTTGCTAAGACGGTAGTCGTTGTATGCTTCGCGTAGTTGTTTTCACAGGCGAACGAATATCTATTAACATTCGCTTGTCGTCAGTTGTGAGTTCCCTCGTCAACCGAGAGCGCAACAGTTGTGAGTAGGCTGTTTAGGTTCTTATATGGGTAACGCCACCGCCAGGTAGTGCTCTGTATGAAATTCACTGGCTGTGCTGTGGCTGGGTGGTATTGTTGGAATTTGCTATTGTAGTGTTGGGCAGTTAGCTGTTAACAGCGCGTAGCGTTGCGCAGTTGGAGGTGAGCCGCCAGCAGTGGTGGATGTGGGGAGAGAGATGGCGGAGTTTTGAGAGTGGATGATCTGGACGTGTGTCCATCAGAGACAGTAAATTTGTAAGACTGTATGTCATGAACTGATATATATATATATATATTATGACTTTTGAACACTATTAAGGTAAATACATTGTTTGTTCTTTATCAAAATCTTTCATTTGCTAACTATGCCTATCAGTAGTTAGTGCCTTCAGTAGTTAGAATCTTTTATTTAGCTGGCAGTAGTGGCACTCGCTGTATTGCAGTAGTTCGAGCAATGAAGATTTTTGTGAGGTAAGTGATTTGTGAAAGGTATAGGTTAATGTTAGTCAGAGCCATTCTTTTTTAGGGATAATTAAAAGTCAGATTGCGTTGCGCTAAAAATATTGTGTGTCAGTTTAGTGATGATCAAAATAAGTAAGGAGAGAAATGTCTGAGTACGTTCAGTTTTGCTCAGCTGTTGGAAAATCAAATAACAAAAGATGTTTATCAGCACAGTAATTCATTAATTTTTCTAAGGGGACGTTTCACAATCTCTAATTCCTCGGCATCCTTCGATTTTCGTTATTAAACCATGACCGGTCTTTTTCATCCTTTATCCACTTATAAGGCACGTAACTCTACAGACCATAATTTACAATCTGCTTAAACTTTGCCCATAATTTCTCTGCATCCACCTTACTGGAATAAGTGATGTCACTTCACTGTCTAAGTGAGATGCGTACTTCGTTTAGCTGCTATGGACTGGAAGGAACGAAGACAGCTGCGGTAACGCGGATAACATCCTGATTCCTGGGAGTCACCTGTGTTAGTAACAGGTTGCGAGACGGTTCTCTGAGGCTCACTACTACAGTGAAGATGCACTAATGGTCCTGATTTGTGTGAAATTACTGACATTTTAAAACCAATACGAAAAGTACTGCAGGGGAATTAGAGAAGATCCAAAGAAGAGCAGCGCGTTTCCTAACAGGTTCGTTTAGCAAGTACGGAAGCGTCAGATGATCCAACTGCAGTGGCAGGTGCTTCAAGAGAGACGTTCTGCATCATGGAGTGCATTATTGTTAAAGTTCGTAGACCTAAAGTTCCTAGACGAGTCAGCAAATATATTGCTTCTTCCGACGTACATCTCGCGAGAAGACCATAAGGGAAAAAATGAGTGTTTCGAACACATGCGGAGGCTTAATGGCAATCGTATTGAAAGGGTACAGTACCGCCCGACATTGAAAATAGGTACAACATACTTCATTATTCTTGTCAGAACAACATATTTTTTGTAAAAATAATTCAATTTCAATTAATACAGCGAAGCCGGATACCAGTGTGGGAAAGAATGACAATTTCTTTATTTAATTGATCACATGTGCACTCCCACAAAATAAATCCCTACATCCAGTTTGGTGAGATCTGTGAAATGAATGAATGTATGGTCGTCTGCTAACCGCAGATAGTGAATGTGAATATATGATCATCTTTGAGACGATCCTTTGGCCACCTTTGGTGGAACCAAAGAGATAAAATTTACCGGAGCTTTGAGCGCCTGAAATGTGGCTGACCAATATGGTAGCAAGTTGCTCCCCCACTTCGGCAGAGGTGCGAGAGGACCTGAAGAACGGCCATGTTTCAGCACTCTGCCGCTGGATCTTGTGCTGTTAAGACCTGTCTTAGTCGTGCTCCGTCAAGACAAAAGAGTGGAGACATGGTATGCATGTGGAATATTTAAGAGTAGTTTGAAATAATAATTTCTCTATTTCAGGAACTTTTGTGGGGAGAATTAAATGTCAGGCAGGTAATATTAAGGGGATCGTAGTAATCTTCGGAAGTGACCAACGGTCACAATGAAACCACGTGTAGCAATAAGCTGAAATACTTCCGAGTGCTTAAGTTAAGCTGAATTACTAGTGTGTGTACTATAAGTTGGAAATATTTAAGAAATGGCGTGTGCAGGACTTGAAATTAGAGACGAGTACTTCCACGTGGTGAGTGCTGTGTGAGTCTCAATCTGCGTATGAGACAAAGGATAAGGAGAAGTACTCGTCCATGGTATCAGTTGAGCACTCGCGTGTGTGATGAATATGTTCTTAATATTACTTTGCGCGTTATGTTTCCGTGTGACGCTTGATTCAAACTATAATACTCTGAGAGAGAAGCAAGGTGAGTCAGCCGTCTATCCAGCAACACCACTTGGCTTGCATTGCACAGGAAGACGTGCATATATCCTCCAGAGTTCATAGTAGGAAAGAAAAATTACGAAGTGGGGCAGTGTCGTGTGAAACTGGGATAAATACTAATTGAAGTGGGAAAGCTGAAAGTGATGTGATTATAATGTTGTGACTATTCCTTGTGTTGCATTCCATGTTGCAGTGTGGTGTATGTCATGTAATTTAAGTATGTGTGGTTTGCATGGGAGAGTAGCAAGGTAGTTTCAGAGGTAGTGGGTTATGCATGTTCCTTTTGTACCGCTCGGTCTGGAGGAAAGTTTCGTGATAATGGTTGTGAGAGTCGAAGTGTTAGATATAGCAAAAGATCCACCATCCTATCCAGAAAGTGCACTGTAGCATTAAATAATTACGAGACCATAAGATACAGAATCACCAATGTAAAGCCATGCCCACTGGGCGGAATTTCTCATGTGTTATTGTTGTAGGTTATAGAATATGTGTGTTTAGGTTATAGAATTTATCGGAATAAATAAGATAGTGAAAAGAAAAAGATTGGTGGCCTTTTCCTTCGAATTGTATGTTGTCATGATATCCAGAATTTATAATGTGTGCGCCATTCATATTCAGTGCGATGGCCACGTGTTGATAAAAGCCGTTAAATAAGAAAGAAAATGTGGTATTGCCAGTGTGTAGTGAACAGTCAGTGTTGTGTGAATTACTAATAGTCAGATGTGCGTTTCCGTTGCGTAATATTCAAACAGGAGAATAACTTGTAACTTAATTGTGAGTACTAGAGTTCACGTTACTCGATAAATAAGAATGAGCCCACTCGCATGGCAGACCACTCATCTTGCAGGCCTGACTGCTTGATGCCACAGTATGAGCAAGGCATGTGGGTACCTCTCAGTATGATCTAGCTATAGATGTAGAACAGTAACTACATCTACATAGCTACTCTGAAAATCACACTTAAGTGCCTGGCAGAGGGGTCATCGAACCACTTTCACAATAACCCTGTGCTATTCCACTCTCGAACAGCGCACAGAAGAAACGTACATCTATACCATTCCGTATGAGGTCTGATTTCCCTTATTGTGATGATGGTCCTTTCCGTCAAAATAATATTTTCGCATTCTGAGGAAAAAGTTGGTGACTGACATTTCGTGAGAAGGTCCCCCCGCAACGAGAATCCTGTGTCATGTCCGTCACACTCTCTCCCTATTTCTCGTTAACAGAGAACGTGCTGCCCTTCTTTAAACTTTTTAGTTGTACTCCGTTAATACTAATGGTAAGGATCCAACACCCCACAGCAGTACTCTAAAATACACTGAAGTGACAAAGAAACTGGCATAGGCATGCGTATTCAAATACAGAGATATGTAAAGAGGCAGTATATGGCGCCACCGTTGGCAACCGATACGTAAGACAAGTGTCTGGCGCAGTTGTTAGACCGGTTACTGCTGCTACAATGACATGTTATCAAGAATTAAATAAGTTTGAACGTGGTGTTACAGTCAGCGCACGAGCGATAGAATCTCTGAAGTAGCGATGAAGTGGGGATATTCCCGTACGACCATTTCTCGAGTGTACTGTGAATATCAGGAATCCGGCAAAACATCAAATCTCCGACATCGCTACGGCCCGGAAAAAGATCCTGCAAGAACAGGGACCAATGACGACTGAAGAGAAATGTTCAACTTGACACAAGTGAAACCCTTCCGCAAATTGCTGTAGATTTCAATGCTGGGTCATCAACAAGTGTCAGTGTGCAAACCTTTAAACGAAACATCATCCATATGGGCTTCCGGAGCCGAAGATCCATTCGTGTACCGTTGATGACTGCACGACTCAAAGCTTTACGCCTCGCCTGGGCTCGTCAACACCGAAATTGGTCTGTTGGTGACTGGAAACATGTTGCCTCGTCGGACGAGTCTCGTTTCAAATTGTATCGAGCGGATGGACGTGCACGAGTATGGAGACAACTCCATGAATCAATGGACCCTGCACATCAGCAGGGACTGTTTAAGCTGGTGGAATCTCTGTAATGGTGTGGGGCGTGTGCAGTTGGAGTGATACGGAAGTCCCGATACGTCTAGATATGACTCTGACAGATAACATGTACTTAAACACCCTGTCTGATCACCCGCACCCATTCATGTCCATTGTACATTCCGACGGACTTGGGCAATTCTAGCAGGACAATGCGACACCACAGATGTCCAGTATTGCTACAGAGTGGCTCCAGGAACAGTCTTCTGACTTTAAACACTTCCGCTGGCCACCAAACTCCCCAATCGTGAACATTCTTGAGCATTGCTGAGATGCCTTGCAACGTGTTGTTCAGAAGAGATCTTCATCCCCTCGTACTCTTACAGATTTATGGACTGCCCTGGAGAATTTAGTTGAATTTATGGCCATCAGATATTACTGATTTATCGTGTAACTGAAGTTTGACGGATTTTTTGTAGCAATCATTTTGACGACATCACACTTTTCATTATTTACGGTCAATTGCCAATTTTCGAACCATTCAGATATCTTTTCTAAATCGTTTCGCAATTTGTTTTGATCTTCTGATGACTTTACTAGGCGATAAACGACAGCGTTATCTGGAAACAACCTAAGTCGGTTGTTCAGATTGTCTCCTAAATCGTTTATACAGTTAAGGAACAGCAGAGGACTTACAACACTACCTTGGGGAACGCCAGAAATCACTTCTACTTTGCTCGATGAAAAAAATGGTTCAAATGGCTCTGAGCACTATGGGACTTAACATCTGAGGTCATCAGTCCCCTAGAACTTAGAACTACTTAAACCTAACTAACCTAAGGACATCACATACATCCATGCCCGAGGCAGGATTCGAACCTGCGACCGTAGCGGTCGCGCGGTTCCAGACTGTAGCGCCTAGAACCGCTCGGCCACCCCGGCCGGCTTTGCTCGATGACATTCCGTCAATTACTACGGGTTGTGATCTTTCTGACAGGAAATCGCAAATCCAGTCGCACAAGTGAGACGATATTCCATAAGTATGTAATTTCCCTACAAGCTGCTTGTGCGGTGCAGTGTGAAAAGCATTTTGGGAATCTAGAAATACGGAATCATTTGTAAATCCTTTATCAATGGCACTCAGCACTTCGTGTGTGTACTGAGCTAGTTGTGTTTCACAAGAAGATGTTTTCTAAATCCGTGATGACCAAATAGCTTTTTCATTGCTATTCAGAAACGAGGTGAGTACTGAGAATTCTGTTCTGTGTTGGTGTCTCCTACCGCATTAAAAATTTAGTTCGGAACGTTTTATTTCCTTGATCGGTACCACTCTGTCACAGTGTTCTTTAAATATTGACCATCGCTAGTGATCGTCAAATCGTTCGTGAGCGAGCTGTGTATTTCATAGAGACCCAGACAGATCGCTGTAGAGACGGTGGTGTCGTGCGTGTCTATTACAGCCCGACACCGTCTACCCCAGTGCAGCCCGGCGCTGCGAGCCACGTGGACACGCGAGCAAACACGGCGGGCCGTGTCTCCCGTTACTGGCGGATGCGGGAGCGATCAGCACACAGCGCGGCCAGTGTTCGCGGAACACACACACACACACACACACACACACACACACACACACACACACACTCATACACACACAAGCACTGCACACATCGTGGCCCTTGTGGCTGCTTGTGGAACGTCGCCTTATCTTTTGTCGCTCATATTTTGTTAACCATTTCGCTACTGCATTCCCATAAGCAATGTGCTTAGTCCATAACTCAGTTCAGTATACTCTATGAACACGAGCTGCAGAGATTAAAAATAATAGACGTTGTGTTTCGACCAGCCGCAGTACACACAGCTATAGCATCACGGGGCGACACAGTCTCAGCGTAACTGCAAAAGCAGTACGGTCAGTCGCCTGCTAGACGGCGCACCTACCAGGATCTGTGTAATGCCTCCGCTGCAGGACATTCATCGGCCACTAGCTGCGTCTGGCAGCACAGAGAGTGCTCAAACCCGGAACGATCTGATGCATCCACCAAATACACTCATGTTCATAAATTAGGGATAATGCTGATACATGGGTGAAACAACGCCCTAGTGGGCGGTTTGCGGATTTAAATCACCTCGGCATATGACCATGCGGTGCATTTGACCCGCGGTCGTCGCACGGTGGTGCTGGCAGCAGTCCACATACATAGAGGTGTGTTGGTGCATGTCAGAGCACGGTGCAGCGAGCAAGTTGTAAGTAGGCTGTTTATGTTTTCTTACTGGCAACGTTACGTAGCGCTCTGTATGAAAATCACTGGCTGTGCTGTGTGCAGCCTGTGGCTAGTTTGCATTGTTGTCTGCGTTGTAGTGTTGCGCAAATGGTGGTGAGCCGCCAGCAGTGGTGGATGTGAGGAGAGAGATGGAGTTTTGAAATTTGTAATACTGGATATCATGAACTGCTATATACATTATGACTTTTGAACACTATTGAGGTAAATACATTGTTTGTTCTCTATTAAAATCTTTCATTTGCTAACTATGCCTATCAGTAGTTAGTGCCTTCAGTAGTTTGAATCTTTTATTTAGCTGGTAGTAGTGGCGCTCGCTGTATTGCAGTAGTTCGAGTAACGAAGATTTTTGGTGAGGTAAGTGATTTGTGAAACGTATAGGTTAATGTTAGTCAAGGCCATTCTTTTGTAGGGATTTTTGAAAGTCAGATTGCGTTGCGCTAAAAATATTGTGTGTCAGTTTAAGCACAGTCACGTATATAATTTTTCTAAGGGGACGTTTCAAAGTGTGCAGACGTTTTCAGACGCGCTAATGGTGACAGTGTCTTGAAAATGGCTCAAAGAACACATATTGATGACGTTATGAGGGGTAGAATACTAGGGCAAGTGGAGGCTGGTCAAACTCAGCAGGTCGTAACACGGGCTCTCCGTTTGCCCCAAAGTGTGATTTCAAGATTATGGCAACGATTCCAGCAGACAGGAAACGTGTCCAGGAGCTACAGTACGGGACGTCCACAGTGCACAACATCACAAGAAGACCGATATCTCGCAATCAGTGCCCGCAGACGGCCACGGAGTACTGCAGGTAGCCTTGCTCGGGACCTTACTGCAGCCACTGAAACATTTGTCTCCAGACACACAGTCTACAGACCACTGAACAGACATGGTTTATTCTGCCGGATACCTGCAAGGTGCATTCCACTGACCCCTGGTCACAGGAGAGCCCGTAAAGCCTGGTGTCAAGAACATAGTACATGGTCATTGGAACAGTGGTCCCAGGTTACGTTCACGGACGTGTCCATGTGTAGTCTGAACAGTGAATCTCGCCGGGTTTTCATCTGGCGTGAACCAGGAACCAGATACCAACCCCTTAATGTCCTTGAAAGGGACCTGTATGGAGGTCGTGGTGTAGGGTAGGTGTAGGGTACTTACACCCCTGCTTGTCTTTGACAGAGGAGCTGTAACAGGTCAGGTGTATCGGGACGTCATTTTGCACCAGTACGTCCACCTTTCCGGGGAGGGGGGGGGGGGAGGGCAGTGGATCCCAGCTTCCTCCTGATGAATGATAACGCACGGCCCCACCGAGATACCATCGTGGAGGAGTGCATTGAAACAGAAGATATCAAGCGAATGGAGAGGCCTGCCTGTTCTGCAGACCTAAACACCGTCGAGCACATCTGGTATGCTCTCGGTCGACGTATCGCTGCACGTCTTCAAACCCCTACGACACTTCAGAAGCTCCGACAGGCACTGGTGCAAGAATGAGAGGCTATACCCCAGCAGCTACTCGACCGCCTGATCCAGAGTATGCCAACCCGTTGTGCGGCCTGTGTACGTGTGCATGGTGATCATATCCCATATTGATGTCGGGGTAAATGCACAGGAAACAGTGGCGTTTTGTAGCACATGTGTTTCGGGACGTTTTTCTCAACTTATCACCAATACCGTGGACTTACAGATGTGTCGTGTGTGTTCCCTATGTGCCTATGCTATTAGCGCCAGTTTTGTGTAGTGCCACGTTATGTGGCACCACGTTCTGCAATTATCCTTATTTATGAGCATGAGTGTAGACCGCGGTCGCGCATTCGTAAGCCGAGCACGTGGCGTGAGCGACCGAACGCCCACAGTCGCCTAGTTATGGCCCAGTTGCTTTCAGAGCCAGTTCCAGTCGCCTACAGGGTCCGCCGCTGTCATCGGTTGCTGACCAACTTCAGTTAGTGGGCAGTTAACGCCGAGCGCCGAAAATTAATCTATACAATAATCAAACTGTGTATCTATTGAGAGACAGAACTTACAAACTCTCCAAATGGCTGTCCAAGCTGAACTTTAATTAAATTGGTTTATCCTCATCTGCCGTGTTAGCTTAGGTCAGATTAAGAACTCTTACATCAGTGCTACGCCTCTTTACAGACCAAAAAGCGGAGTATTTTCTGACGGACGTTAACGTAATAAATAATCGTTCTTGTTACTCTTGCGTTGCGGCAGTGATTCCGTTTCTTATACACATTGTTATGTAACCGAGCAAGTAGGCTACTTTTCTAACCACGGAACTCTGTAGCAGGGCAACTGGTAAATACAAGAGAGAAAAAAAAAGCGAATACTCCGGAAAACTTGAAGCACGAGTTAAGAATTTTTGATGCTTCTGAGAACGTAATAAACAAAATTATAGAGGCTGACACAAGGAAACGGGAAAATTTGAAGTAACCCTCACGCAGGGGCGTAATGACAGTCATGGGAGCCCCACAGCCAAGAAACTGAAGTAGGTCCCTCTCCCTTCCTGCACACCTCGCTCCACACCACGCAGTTCATAATGACGCTGCTACCGCAGTTCCTCTTCCCCCACTTGCGGCTCTAGGTATCGGTTTTCTGCTTTGCAGTTGCTCTCTCACTAGCAGTCCATAGAGTCAAACCAGTCGCGACCTTATCACGCTGCTCGCACTTACGTAGCTGAGTTGTGCACGACTCTGTTTAAAAAGAATAGCTCGTTCTAGTTGTACGGTCAAGCCCCACACGTCTGTTTTTATGTCCAGCTGCTAACCAGGTGCAAGTAAGAACCTAAAGTTGTGATCCTGCAGTCAAATACTATATGCACTGCCTGAAATTGCGAATTAAAAAAAAATTAAAAAAAAAGAACCCTCGGAAATATAAAATAAAAGACAAATGAATAATATAATAAAAAGGGTTCTATTCTAACGTCTGTAATTGATGTAGAAGACAAATAATTATGTTCAGTAATGTTTATTTAAGAAAGGACATCTCAAATAAAAGGAAAGTGGTCTAAGCATATCCAATTAAAATACACTCGTAAAATACCCGTATCATATGTAATAAATTGACGTTGAGAGCGTTACTAGAATGGTAGCAAAACCACCAAAGTATGTAGTCGTCGAAGATACATGAAAACTAAGTTAATTTCGTGATCACAGTACACTAAATATTCACCATCTCAAATAATATAGAGTTTATCATTACGGTTTACAAAACACGTGCAGGGCAAAGCGTAGTAAGAAATTCTCTGTCTATTCTTAATTCCGTAATGCATATGGAAAAAGTTAGAGTTCAACACTGGAGCATATTCAGACATCTTGCAGTATTAGGTGCCTTCAAAAGTCAGGGCATTGTTGTGACTATTTACCGCCCAGAGTCTGTCACCGACAAGAGAATATCGCATTTTGCCACCAGGACTCAACGTAAAGTGTCCAGAAATCGCTCCTTGTGCTCGTCACTCGGAAAGTGTGCGTCTTCACTTCACGACAGAAGTGTTCCGCCACAGTCGAACTCTCATTGGCTAAACGCCATTCCCACCAAAATTATATCGTTCTTAAGTTGTGCAGACATGAATAGACTACTTCCCAGGCTGAACTAACATATTGCAATGATTTTTAAATAATGAAATGTTATTAATATTCGATTACACTCACATCATTCGTAATATTTACAAATAAAGGTTGTTTCATTAACAAATAAGTCAGCATTTTGAGCAAGTGTGCGCACGGTAAATGACAACAGATTGTCGTTAAACATTGTTTAAGCAGTTATTTAGGCCTGCTTGACAGGAGCGTCTTTTCGTTCTCTTTTCAGTTGTGGTGTCAGCCAACACATATGAATGACCACTTCTGAAATTGCCGTGATTTTGTATTAGCAATTGTAATCAATAGTTAAATGAATATCTGGAAAAATAGTAAGACTACACTAGTACGACAAGACATCAGGTATTCATGCTGCACTCATTTGCTGTGTTATTACGGTGGATGCGATGTCCTGACAAACATTTGCATAGTGAAAGGTTGTAAGAAGCATAATGAATCAAGAAACAGAAGAGATACTGATCATTGACTTTCAGGGATGATAGCTATCGTGTATGCTATTAGGTGAGATCTCGTTTGCTGAAATCGCATGAAGTATTTAAAAGTTGCTAATTCAAAGGTTCATTGTGCAGATGTTTAGTCTCAGTAAAACACTAACTTAACACTAACTTAAAGATATTGGAATACTGTTGTGCTACTGGATGAGCCTCATTTATCTGAGATCGCTGATGTATTCAGATTCGCTTTAATATGTAACTTCGATTTATTGTCGAATTTCAGAGAGATGAAAGACACCGCATTTCAGATTGTCCGATTGTCCGACACTCCGTCGTTTCGTGGAGCATTGTCTGTCCTGTTAAGCGACCGACCGTCGTCAAAATACTCGGCCATGGACCGAGACGGCCACACATTTTGCCTGTGTCCTGTGCCTACCAGCCACACAAAAAATTCACCTCACCAGCCATGCAACAAATTCACCTCAGCTCGCACCAGTTTCGGGCGGCCAATTAGCTCGCATGACGTCACAACCTAAGTAAATAAGTGAACTACATAGGAGACACTTAAAAAATACTGCCTATGCAACTTTAAATACTTCGGGAAATCGAAATATAATCTTAACAGTTTTTCTCGGATTTATCTGTACTAGTATAGCCTGTAGTCGAAATTCGATCAGTGCTTATGAAGTAACGCAAGTCGACCTTTGTAAATAATTGGTTGGAATTTAATGGTATGGAAGTTCTTAGTTATTAACTGAATAGTATGCTCTAATTGCGAGGTGACAGCATGCATATTGCAACATAGAAACCTCATTTCTAGGCTGTCTCGCAGTGGACGTATTTGGTGCGTTATGGAACAAACTAACAAGCCACCCGGTATCTCCATTAAGAAATAATAATGGATATGCTGATGGATCCAGTGACGAATCTAAAACCGGGTTCGACTGTACCAGAGTTTCTTATATTAAAAAAAACCGTATTTCTTTGGGACGGTGGCTCGTCATCGACTGTGGTAAAATAGATCCCGCATCAGTTTGAACTGTGTCACTGTAACGCCAGACGTATAAATTTTTATTAACTGTATAACCACACAAATTTCTCTATTTTCTTTTTCGACTGTTGCAGAGTAATCTTTCATCGCAGTGAATGAACGCACAAAACGTCTAGCGGATTCTAATTCAATAGCAGTTTCATGCATTACATTGTTGTTATTAATACTGCAGGACTGATTTCCTTGTTCATTCAGTCTATAAAGAATAGCAGCGTCGACCTGAAGTCGCAAGTGTATCGTGATCGACCTACATCTCTAGGGATGCTGAACGACAACATCTGACGCCAATGCCTCATCATAAATCCGGACATGCTTTACAGTGCTGTTCACAACATTATTCCTCGACTACAGCTATTGTCGAGGAACGATGGTGGACATATTGAGCATTTCCTGGAAAGAACGTCATCTTTGCTTTCTCTTACTTTGTTATGCTGATTATTGCTATTCTGATCAGATGAAGCGCCATCTGTCGCACATTTTTTGAACTTTTGTATTTTTTGGTTCTAATAAAAATCCCATGTCATTCCAAGCATGTGTGTCAATTTGTACCTCTCTATCTACATTATTCCGTGGTTTATTAAGTTTTCAAATTTATACTGACTTTTTGATCACCCGGTATTTCAAAAGGGACTTTACCATAGATGCGCACAGAGAAAAAATCATGTGTGCACGTAACCGTTAAGAGTGGTAAAAATAAATAGATGCTTTCATATTCATAACTGTGACTATACCTTCTCTGACACGTATTAAAATCTCCAAGAGGTGAATATCGAAAACGTACGACACTCCCCTGCGGGACACCTGAAATCACTCTTACTTCGGAAGACTTCTCTCCATTGAGAATGACATGCTGCGTTCTGTTATCTAGGAACTCTTCAATCCAGTCACACAATTGGTCAGATAGTCCATATGCTCTAACTTTGTTCATTAAATTGTGGGAAACAGTCAGATTCGAATTCTAGGACCCCAACCATGATTCATACGTTGGTAACTGAAATTTTGCTGGTGAGAGATCTGGAGAATGTGCTGGCCAGGGCAGCAGTCGAACATTTTCTGTATCCAGAAAGGCCCTTACAGGACCTGAAACATGCGGTCTTGCATTATGTAAGGTTTCGCAGTGATCGAATGAAGGGTAGAGCCACTGTTCAAAGTTCCGTCAATGCGAACAAGAGGTGACCGAGACGTGTAACCAATGGCACACCATACCATCACGCCAGGTGATACGCCAGTATAGCGATGACGAATACACGCTACCAATGTGCGTTCACCGCGATGTCGCCAAACACGGATGCGACCACGATGATGCTGTAAACAGAATCTGGATTCATCCAAAAAATGACGTTTTGCCATTCGTGCACCCAGGTTCGTCGTTGAGTACACCATCGCAGGCGATCCTGTCTGCGGTGCAGAGTCAAGGGTAACCGCAGCCATGGTCTCCGAGCTGGTAGTCCATGCTGCTGCAAACGTCGTCGAAATGTTCGTGCAGATGGTTGTTGTCTTGCAAACGTCCCCATCTCAGGGATCGAGACGTGGCTGCACTATCCGTTATATCCATGCGGATAAGATGCCTGTCATCTCGACTGCTAGTGATACGAGGTCGTTGGGATTCAGCACGGCGTTCCGTATTACCTTCCTGAACGTATCGATTCCATATTCTGCTAACAGTCATTGGATCTCGACCAACGCGAGCAGCAATGTCGCGAGTGTTGTCGTAACTGCCGTCTGCTTCACGTCTGCTGTGCAGCGAGCTACCTTAATTTAAGTATTAACTGTATTTTTCTTACTTGTCAGTTCTTCTTCCGTGTGTATTTGTTTTTAGGAAGCTTTAATTGTCGGGTGCTATTAATAGTGTTCCATAGATTTCGTGTTTGTTTTGAATACAGTCAGAGAGAGTCCCTTTAGTCAACCATAGTGCCAGTAGTGCTAGTGTTTGTTTTCAATACAGTCCAGAGACAGGTAGTGCTATTTTCATTGTTTTCTGCAAGAAGTGGCTAGCAACCATAGCTTAGTGAATAAACAGCCGCCTTTAGTGAATTAGCAGTCTAGTTAAAGGTTGATTAACTCTCTTCAGTAAATTGATTCCTTAGGATGGATAGGATGTGTGACTGCTGTGTACGGACGCAGGAGGAGCTGGCCACTGTTCGCGAATAGCTGAGCGTGTTGATGGCCGCGGTCAGCCGTCTTCAGGCTGCTGCCTCGGAGTGTAGCGGCAGTGGGGAGTCTGGTGCGTCGCAAGGTACACCCCAGGTGTTACATGCTTCACCCACTGTCCCTGCTGTCGAGACATCTTCGCGGGTACTGGGCGCGGTTGGGCCACCCTCTCCCCAAGGGGAGTGGCGGGTTCAGCGGCGTTCGCGGCGCACGAGGCGGAGGGTCAATGTGGAGGCTGGCCGTGTGGCATCGCCCGCTCTGCCTGTGAGTGGACATGTGGCTGCTCCTTCAGCAAGGTCCGAGCAGGCACAAGGGGGAAGGGGTTTATTAGTTATTGGGAGCTCTAACGTTAGGCGGGTGATGGAGCCCCTTATGGAAATAGCGGGAAGGTCGGGGAAGAAGGCCAGTGTTCACTCTGTCTGCTTGCCGGGGGGTCTCATCCGAGATGTGGAGGAGGCCCTACCGGCGGCGATAGAGAGCACTGGGTGCACCCGACTGCAAATTGTTGCTCATGTCGGCACCAATGACCCCTGCCGTCTGGGTTCAGAGGTCATCCTCAGTTCGTACAGGCGGTTGGCGGAATTGGTGAAGGCGAAAAGCCTCGCTCGCGGGGTGAAATCAGAGCTAACTATTTGTAGTATCGTTCCTAGAACCGATCGCGGTCCTCTGGTTTGGAGGCGAGTGGAAGGCTTAAACCAGAGGCTCAGACGATTCTGCAGAGATCTGGGGTGCAAATTTCTCGACCTCCGCTATCGGGTGGAGAAATGTAGGGTCCCCCTGAATAGGTTAGGCGTGCACTACACGCCGGAAGCGGCTACAAGGGTAGCGGAGTACGTGTGGAGTGAACATGGGGTTTTTTTAGGTTAGAGAATCCCCTCCCTAGGCCCGACAAGACGCCTCCTGAGACGCGACAAGGTAGGAGTAGGCAAAATGCAACAGGGAATAACAATATTAATGTGCTAATAGTAAACTGCAGGAGCGTCTACAGAAAGGTCCTAGAACTGCTCTCATTAATAAACGGTCACAACGCCCATATAGTACTAGGGACAGAAAGTTGGCTGAAACCAGACGTAAACAGTAATGAAATCCTAAACTCAGATTGGAATGTATACCGCAGAGACAGGCTGGACAGTGAAGGGGGAGGCGTGTTTATAGCGATAAGAAATGCAATAGTATCGAAGGAAATTGACGGAGATCCGAAATGTGAAATGATTTGGATGAAGGTCACGGTTAAAGCAGGTTCAGACATGGTAATTGGATGTCTCTATAGGCCCCCTGGCTCAGCAGCTGTTGTGGCTGAGCACCTGAAGGATAATTTGGAAAATATTTCAAGTAGATTTCCCCACCATGTTATAGTTCTGGGTGGAGATTTTAATTTGCCGGATATAGACTGGGAGACTCAGGCGTTCATAACGGGTGGCAGGGACAAAGAATCCAGTGAAATTTTTTTAAGTGCTTTATCTGAAAACTACCTTGAGCAGTTAAACAGAGAACCGACTCGTGGCGATAACATATTAGACCTTCTGGTGACAAACAGACCCGAACTATTTGAAAAAGTTAACGCAGAACAGGTAATCAGCGATCATAAAGCGGTTACTGTATCGATGATTTCAGCCGTAAATAGGAATATTAAAAAGGGTAGGAAGATTTTTCTGTTTAGAAAAAGTGACAAAAAGCAGATTTCAGAGTACCTGTTGGCTCAACACAAAAGTTTTGTCTCAAGTACAGATAGTGTTGAGGATCAGTGGACAAAGTTCAAAACCGTCGTACATAATGCGTTAGATGAGTATGTGCCAAGCAAGATCGTAAGAGATGGAAAAGAGCCACCGTAGTACAACAACCGAGTTAGAAAACTGCTGCGGAAGCAAAGGGAACTTCACAGCAAACATAAACATAGCCAAAGCCTTGCAGACAAACAAAAATTACGCGAAGCGAAATGTAGTGTGAGGAGGGCTATGCGAGAGGCGTTCAATGAATTCGAAAGTAAAGTTCTATGTACTGACTTGGCAGAAAATCCTAAGAAATTTTGGTCTTATGTCAAAGCGGTAGGTGGATCAAAACAAAATGTCCAGACACTCTGTGACCAAAATGGTACTGAAACAGAGGATGACAGACTAAAGGCCGAAATACTAAATGTCTTTTTCCAAAGTTGTTTCACAGAGGAATATTGCACTGTAGTTCCTTCTCTAGATTGTCGCACAGATGACAAAATGGTAGATATCGAAATAAACGACAGAGGGATAGAGAAACAATTAAAATTGCTCAAAAAAGGAAAGGCCTCTGGACCTGATGGGATACCAGTTCAATTTTACACAGAGTACGCGAAGGAACTTGCCCCCCTTCTTGCAGCGGTGTGCCGTAGGTCTCTAGAAGAGCGTAGCGTTCCAAAGGATTGGAAAAGGGCGGAGGTCATCCCCGTTTTCAAGAAGGGACGTCGAACAGATATGCAGAACTATAGACCTATATCTCTAACGTCAATCAGTTGTAGAATTTTGGAACACGTATTGTGTTCGAGTATAATGACTTTTCTGGAGACTAGAAATCTACTCTGTAGGAATCAGCATGGGTTTCGAAAAAGACGGTCATGTGAAACCCAGCTCGCGCTATTCGTCCACGAGACTCAGAGGGCCATAGACACGGGTTCACAGGTAGATGCCGTGTTTCTTGACTTCCGCAAGGCGTTCGATGCAGTTCCCCACAGTCGTTTAATGAACAAAGTAAGAGCATATGGACTATCAGACCAATTGTGTGATTGGATTGAGGAGTTCCTAGATAACAGGACGCAGCATGTCATTCTCAATGGAGAGAAGTCTTCCGAAGTAAGAGTGATTTCAGGTGTGCCGCAGGGGAGTGTCATAGGACCGTTGCTATTCACAATATACATAAATGACCTGATGGATGACATCAGAAGTTCACTGAGGCTTTTTGCAGATGATGCTGTGGTGTATCGAGAGGTTGTAACAATGGAAAATTGTACTGAAATGCAGGAGGATCTGCAGCGAATTGACGCATGGTGCAGGGAATGGCAATTGAATCTCAATGTAGACAAGTGTAATGTGCTGCGAATACACAGAAAGATAGATCCTTTATCATTTAGCTACAAAATAGCAGGTCAGCAACTGGAAGCAGTTAATACCATAAATTATCTGGGAGTAGGCATTAGGAGTGATTTAAAATGGAATGATCATATAATGTTGATCGTCGGTAAAGCAGATGCCAGACTGAGATTCATTGGAAGAATCCTAAGGAAATGCAATCCGAAAACATAGGAAGTAGGATACAGTACGCTTGTTCGCCCACTGCTTGAATACTGCTCAGCAGTGTGGGATCCGTACCAGATAGGGTTGATAGAAGATATAGAGAAGATCCAACGGAGAGCAGCGCGCTTCGTTACAGGATCATTTAGTAATCGCGAAAGCGTTACGGAGATGATAGATAAACTCCAGTGGAAGAATCTGAAGGAGAGACGCTCAGTAGCTCGGTACGGGCTTTTGTCAAAGTTTCGAGAACATACCTTCACCGAAGAGTCATGCAGTATATTGCTCCCTCCTACGTATATTTCGCGAAGAGACCATGAGGATAAAATCAGAGAGATTAGAGCCCACACTGAGGCATACCGACAATCCCTCTTTCCACGAACAATACGAGACTGGAATAGAAGGGAGAACCGATAGAGGTACTCAAGGTACCCTCCGCCACACACCGTCAGGTGGCTTGCGAAGTATGGATGTAGATGTAGATGTAGATGTAGATACGATAAAGCGCAATCGCGATAGGCTACAATTCGACCTTTATCAAAGTCGGAAACGTGATGGTACGTATTTCTCCTCCTTACACGAGGCATCACAACAACGTTTCACCAGGCAACGCCGGTCAACTGCTGTTTGTGTATGAGAAATCGGTTGGAAATTTTCCTCATGTCAGCACGTTGTAGGTGTCGCCAACGGCGCCAACGTTGTGTGAATGCTCTGAAAAGGTAATCATTTGCATATCACAGCATCTTCTTCCTGTCGGTTAAATTTCGCGTCTGTAGCACGTCATCTTCGTTGTGTAGCAATTTTAATGGCCAGTAGTGTAGTACGCATTTTGCACTCTGCACTTAATCTGAAATATAAACTCTTATCTGCATTGTAGCTTTGGTAGGAATATTAGTCAAAACTAAGTAGAATTGCAATCACTATAAAGTTTTGAGAATTACAATCACTGTAAAGTTTTTAGAATTGCAATCACCAGAAGCACTTTCCCATTGTTTTCATGCCACTCTACATTCATGAAGATGCAAAGCTAGTTCTTTTTGCTGATGATACGAGTATAGTAATCACACCCAACAAACAACGATCAGCCAGGGGACTGTAAATAATGTCTTTCAGAAAATTATTAAGTGGTTGTCTGGAATTGGACCCTCACTAACTTGTGAGGAAACACACTACATCCAATTCTGTGAAGTAAATGGCATAACTCCATTGATAAATACAGACTTTGAACAGAAGTCTATTGCTAAGGTAGACTATTCAAAATATCTGGGTGTGTGCATTGATGAGAAATTGAACTGGAAGAAACACATCGATGATCTGCTGAAATGGTTAGGTTCAGCTACTTCTGCTATTAGGGTTAATACAAATGTTGGTGATAAACATATCAGTAAATTAGCCCACTATGCCTATTTTTATTCACTACTTTCATATGGCATCATATTTTGGGGTAATTCATCATTAAGAGAAAACGTATCCATTGCACATAAGCATATAATCAGAATAATGGCTGTGCCCAACCAAGATCACATTGCAGATATTTATTTTAGAAATTCGGGATATTCACAGTACCTTCGCTTATGAAATTTGTTATTAACAACCCAACCCAATTCGAAAATAATAGCAAAGTACATAGGTACAATACTAGAAGAAAGGATGATCTTCACTTATCTGTGATTAATCTCACTTTGGCACAGAAAAGGGTGAATTTTGCTGCCACAAAAATCTTTGGTCCTTTGCCAAATAGGATTAAAAGTCTGAGAGATATCCAGCTAACATTTAAAAACAAATTAAAGGAATTTCTGAAAGACAACTGCTTCTACTCAATAGATGAATTTTTAAATATGAATTAGTAACTGTAAAAAATTAATTATTTTTGTATAAAGAAAACTTCTCTTAAAGCGACACGTTCTATATCATTACGAAATGACGTATTCGTGATCTATGGATAAGCCTTACAAGAAAGAGTACGGATTAGGAGGTAAGTAATGGTGTGGAGACAGTGAGATACCTTGCTGATGATCGTATTATGTTCCACGTGATGACTTTGGGTCTTTTTATTTCAGTTTTTGCACCGAAAGTTGTCAGGTTATCAGACAGAACCAAGCATGCTCATTGCACATGCTTCATCTATAAGTTGGATCTCATGTACTGTACGTTCTGTGAATCAGACTATGAAATTGCTAGAAGTAAGTGTTATCATAAAATTAAAAAAAAAAAAAAGGTTCAAATGGCTCTGAGCACTATGGGACTCAACTGCTGAGGTCATTAGTCCCCTAGAACTTAGAACTAGTTAAACCTAACTAACCTAAGGACATCACAAACATCCATGCCCGAGACAGGATTCGAACCTGCGACCGTAGCGGCTTTGCGGTTCCAGACTGCAGTGCCTTTAACCGCACGGCCACTTCGGCCGGCTCATAAAATTCACCCCAATATTCATTAAGCCCACAATTCTTCCCGTTGCCCAAAGTGAGCATGAATTACTATTCAATATGTCTTTGGAATGCGATCAGATTGCGTTGTACATCGTTTCTTGCTTGTAAACTTTATGTAGAAAGGGGTAATTCTTCTTCATCTTTTTTATCCTTTTCTTTTCGGAGTCGGCGTTGTCATACGGACTGAAATAGTGTTAGCTGCAGTGGATGGCCGGATGGTCTTCTTATCGCCACCACTACCGTCCTCCCTTCCTCCACCCCCGCTCCCCCTCAGGACAGAGCCCACGTATCTCAAATATCTGTGTCTAGCGTAGACCTCAAGTGTGAAGGACGTGGGTACGTGCCCATTGTTCTCCTATTTGGACGTGTGAAACCGCCGGGAAACCTCATCCGATCTGTCTGACCCACCGGACCCACAGTTACTGGCACAACAACATTTTTTAATTATGCTGTATTGTTATACACTCCTTGACAATGGCTCAGGAACACACACATTGCTGGACAGGAATAATGACAGGCAGTGACGGACGACTTGAAACACAGTAAAGGTCGAGTGGTATACATATGAGCCAACGGCTTTGCCGCAGTGGTAACACCGGTTCCCGTCGGATCTTCGAAGTTAAGCGCTGTCGGGCTGGGTTAGCACTTGGATGGGTGACCATCCGGTCTGCCGAGCGCTGTTGCCAAGGGGGGGTGCACTCAGCCCTTGTGAGGCAAACTGAGGAGCTACTTGATTGAGAAGTAGCGGCTCTGGTCTCCGAAACTAACATACGGCCGAGAGTGCGGTGTGCTGACCACATGCCCATTCATATCCGCATTCAGTGACGCCTCTGGTCTGCGGATGACACGGCGGCCAGTTGGTGCCTTTGGGCCTTCATGACCAGTGCGGGAGGAGTAGTAGGTATACAAATAACGGAAAAAGGTGCAGATTTCACCATATAGGCAAGCAGGATAATACATAAATAACGTTCACGTTTGACACAGATCGGATTCCCAATGGAAAGGTCGATATCATTCAGCAAAGAATATGTCATCCTCGCGGGCTAATGGAAATTTTGCACTTATTATTCAAACTGGCTACCAAATTGTTCAGGAGTCCTTGGGGGTACTGTCCCACTCCTCTTTTAAGGCGATTTTCAGTTCACGCACGGTCCGGGGTGGGGGAGATCTCGTTGAGGAACACGTCTGTCAAAAGCATCCCAAGCGTGAACTACAGGGTTTAGGTCAGGGGATCATACACGGCATTCCGCACTTCAATGCCTTCACTTTCCAATGTGTCCGACTGCTCAGAGACCTTTTGTGGGCGAGAATTGTCGTCCACAAATAGAAACTCGGGACCTAAGCACTCTTAAACAGATGGACATAATCCAGAATAATCTCCTTGCAATATCACTTTGCTGTAACGGTACCTCGCACACAAGACATGCAGCGGGGTTGTGCAGTGGTGCAAAATTCCCAAAATCCCTACCCACACCATACCGCCTAGGCCGTGTCGACGACATTGATGAACATTATGTGTGTCTGAACGTGTTGCTCTCTCTTTCCACACTTACTGGTGGCCACTATCACTTGCCACAGTGACGTGGAATTCGTCGGAGAACATCACTCTGGACCATGGTTACTGACGCCAAACTACAGGCTTCCTATTCCAACGAACTCTTAAACCACGATGGCTTGGTTGAAGTGGGACGCATTTAACAGGTGTGCGAGCACAGAAATGGTTCTGGCAAAGACACGTGTACGAGTAGCGGTTGCAAGGTCTGCAGCGATCTGCCTAGAAGTGGGATGTCTGTTCCTATTCCGCTACTAGGCCTACGCATCGATTACCTTACGGTGTGGTGGACCGTCTACGAACATGCTTTGACGTAGCATTTCCACCTTCAGCGGTTGTTTTCTTATCGCGATATGACACTTTTGAACACACCCATTACCGTGCCCACAGCAGCCACATTTTAACCAGCTTTGAGCCGCCCTACTGCTTGTCCATGATTGTAAGCATTCAAATGATGTCGCACTAATCAGTTGAGTGCTACTGACAAGAGATTTCAAATGGATTCCGTATTTCTGGATTCTCGGAAGGCTTTTGACACTGTACCAAACAAGCGGCTTATAGTGAAATTAAGTGCTTATGGAATTTCGCCTCTGTTATTTAACTGCATTCGTGATTTCCTGTCAGAGGGCTCATAGTTCGCAGTAATTGACGGAAAGTCATCGAGTAAAACAGAAGAGATTTCTGCCGTTCCCCAAGGTAGTGTTACAGGCCCTTTGCTCTTCCTTATCTACAAAAACAATTTGGGAGACAATCTGAGCAGCTGTCTGAGGTTTTTTGCAGATGACACTGTCGTTTTTCGACCAATAAAGTCATCAGAAGATCAAAAGAAATTGCAAAACAATTTAGAACAGACATCTGTATGGTGCGAAAATTGGCAGTTGACCCTAAATACGAAAAGTGTGAGGTCATCCAAGTGAATACTAGAAGGAATCCGTTAAACTTCGGTTACACGATAAATTAGCCAAATCTAAGACCGTAAATTCAACTAAATACCTAGGAATTACAATTACGAACAACTTAAATTGGAAGGAACACACAGAAAATCTTGTGGGGAAGGCTAACCAAATGCTGTGCTTTATTGGTAGGACACTTATAAAATGTAACAGATCTATTAAGGAGAGTGCCTACACTACGCTTGTCCGTACTCTTTTAGAATACTGCTGCGCGGAGTGGGATCCTTAACAGACAGAACTGACGGAGTACATCGAAGAAGTTCAAAGAAGGGCAGCACGTTTTGTATTATCGCGAAATAGGGGAGAGAGTGTGACTGAAATGATACAGTATTTGGGGTGGACATCATAAAAGCAAAGGCGTTTTTCGTTGCGGAGTAATTTTCTCACGAAATTCCAGTCACGAACTTTCTCCTCCGAATGTGAAAAAGTTTTCTTGACGCAGTCCTACATAGGGAGAAACGATCATCATGATAAAATAAGGGAAATCAGACCTCGCACGGAAAGATGCAGGTGTTCGTTCTTTCCGCGCGCTATACGAGATTGGAATGATAGAGAATTGGGAAGATGGTTCGATGAACCCTCTGTCAGGCACTTAAATGTGATTTGCAGAGTATCCCTGTAGATGCAGAAGTAGTAGATGTAGATGCACAACAACCGTCGTCAAACACCGTACTGCGTAAACAGTCGAATGCATACAGAGCGCTCGTGGACGAGTTTCGCTGCAGCAAAGACATTTCGCCCTCTACGTTTGCTTTTGCTATAATTGGTCGGGTGTTCCGTAATAACTGTCAGTTCTTCCGCAGCAACTGACAGTTGCTCCTTAACGAGTGTCAATTTTCCCTTAGGAACGGTCAAACAACGTAATATGCTGACAAGTTTAATACAATTGTAAAACGATCTGAGGATGAGCAAACAAATAGCTAGCCGCATCACATGCTTCTCTAATGTCTCTGCTGCTCCGGTGATAATACTACTTTCTAGCTAATGTGACTTTTATTTCTTCTACATTGTATTCGCAAATTTTAAAACTTCTCACACAACGGGCAGATGTTAAAGTACTGGTGGTGCACAGGAAATACGCCGCAGTGAAATGCGGCGACGTGACCTCGCGATGCTCAGAGCGTCAGTCACTGTCAAGTAGCCGTCATTTCCTCCGTGTCCCTCAGGGGTCAGCCGGAAGGAAAACTAGAGGGTGACGTACCCTCACGAAGAACTGCCCAGCTTTGATGAGCGCGCGATTTAACGATAATTGTCTTCCTTTGCAGGTTGAGCGTTGTACTTCATACGTGAGCCGCGATCCGATGGCATACTTACGGCGTGCCATCGGCCGTCGCCTGTGCGGGACATGTACGAGGAACCTCCGTGTCCTTGGCCTTGGCCTTCGAGGCGCTGACATTGTCGCACTGCCAAGTGGCAGTACACAGTAGGCAGTTGCTCACGACGTATGTGTAGGTGGAAGAGGACGGAACGTTCTTAGAGTCATCTCGCCAACACTGGTTTCTAGTAGCATTTCGAAGGAACGGATGCGTCCAAATAAAAATATTTCTATATTTCTACTATTTATGTCCGACACCACAGTTAAATAAATAAGTGTAAAGAAATATTATCTATAGTAAGAAGCAAAACATGTGCTACAAGCCACTGAGGAAGCTTAGAAAATAAGAGGGGATGCTGGAAAGTAAGGCCTCCTAATTTTTTATGTGAAAACTCTTAAGGCTTTTTAAATAGGGTACAAAGAGTAGAGATAACACATATTTCAGATAGATCTAAACATTTAGTAAAACACTTATCAGCACCAAAATATATTAATATAGGGGTTCCTCAAGGTAGCATATTAGGATCAATACTATTCCTGATATACATCAATGGCTTTCAAAGTAGTGTTACTCACGGTGAAAAAATTCTGTTCGCTGATGACAGGAATATTATAGTCACTGACAAAAAAAGAGAACTCCTTGAGAAAAAAGCAAATGAAACTCACAAGGAAGTTTATGATTGGTCAATAAGCAATAAAGTAACATTGAATATAAAGAAAACTAATGCCATGAATTTCAGTTTGAAGAGGAAAAAGGACAATTTTAAATTAAATGTAGACGCCACCTCTGTAGAATGTGTAACAAATGCAAAATTTCTAGGGATGAATATTGATTTTCAGTTGAAGTGGGGTGAACACAGAAAGGTACTTGCAAACAGAATGTGATGCACTTGGAAACCTATCACCAGTGTGTAACATGCAGTGTCTTTTAGTTACATATTATTCATATATACACTCAATTTTTAGCTGTGGCATTATTTTAAGGAACAATCGCACAAAATATGAACACAATTTTCAAACTCCTGAAAAGAGCCATAAGAATAATAACCAGAAATACTAGTCGAGCTCATTGTAAAGATCTGTTCCAAACTCTGCGGATTTTAACTGCTCAATATGAATACATTTACCAGTCAGTTATACACATAAAAAATAATATTGGTAATAACTGCAGAAACAGCTCTCTTCATGACCATGCAACAAGAGATAGATTCAACTTACGTTTACCAAGAAAAAATAAACATAATCTCAAAACAGCATTTTATAGGTTGGTTGGTTTGGGAAAGAAGACCAGACAGCGTGGTCATCGGTCTCATCGGATTAGGGAAGGATTGGGAAGGAAGTCGGCCATGCCCTTTCAGAGGAACCATCCCGGCATTTGCCTGGAGTGATTTAGGGAAATCACGGAAAACCTAAATCAGGATGGCCGGACGCGGGATTGAACCGTCATCCTCCCGAATGCGAAACCAGTGTCTAACCACTGCGCCACCCCGCTCGGTTCAGCATTTTATACCAAACAACAAAACTGTACAATAAATTACCAAAAGAGATTAAAGAAATTGCAAAAGTACACTTATTTAAAAACGCAGCTAAAAAGTACCTGTTATGCAATACATTGTATCCATTGAAGAATTACTTAGATAAAACAGATTAGGGGTTTGATACAAAAATGTTGTACAAAATAATAATAATAATAATAATAATAATGAAACATCCAACATTCCACATAACACCTTCACTTTATGTTTTTCCTTCTTTTAGTTCTACATCTACATTTATACTTCGCAAGCCACCCAACGGTGTGTGGCGGAGGGCACTTTACGTGCCACTGTCATTACCTCCCATTTCTGTTCCAGTCGCGTATGGTTAGCGGGAAGAACGACTGTCTGAAAGCCTCCGTGCGCGCTCGAATCTCTCTAATTTTACATTCGTGATCTCCTCGGGAGGTATAAGTAGGGGGAAGCAATATATTCGATACCTCATCCAGAAACGCACCCTCTCGAAACCTGGCGAGGAAGCTACACTGCGATGCAGAGCGCCTCTCTTGCAGAGAGCATTTTCGAGTAAAAAATTCAGAAGCAATACTTTTCAGCACGCCCTAGCAGAAAGAAGCAAAGTACCCATGGCAGATAAATAAACAGGCCCTTACATATCGCAGAGATGGTCCTTATACGAGGGTTGTCCAGAAAGTAAGTTCCGATAGGTCGCTAAAAGGGAACCACAGTGAAAATCCGATGAAGTTTTGCACAGGTGGATTGGGCAGTGTATCTAGTATGCCCCTCGATCGTGTTACGTCGTTCTTTTTAGTTCTGACCACACAGGGAGCACATAAAGATACCTAGAACAATAATGTCTCCCGCCAAGTACGAGGGCCTGGTGAGAAATTTCGCCTGAAGCTATGCAGCCAACGTTACATAACTGTCGCGCGTTTTCTACTTCAAGACAGTTCTCAGCCGCATTCTGCAGGGGCAATGCAAATGCTCCTGCATCGTTTTCAATTGGAAATGTTTGATTACCCACAATACAGCCCGTAATTGTCTCCCTCTGAGTTTCATCTCTGCTCACATGAACCGCTGGCTATGAAGACAACATTTTGGCACAGACAACGAGCTGTATGCCTGCGTAGAGAATTGGCGGAAAGCACTGGCGGCTGCCTTCTATAACGAGGGTATTGGAAAGTTGGTACAACGCTACGACAACCGTCCAAGTCGGATCGGCAACTATGGAGATAAGTAGTTGGAAGTTGTAGCTAACTGTTGCAAATAAAACAGTTTTTTCACTGTGGTTTCCATTTAGCGACTGATAGGAACTTACTTTCTGGACAACCCTCGTATACTGAAAAGATTCTAATAACAACCGAACGTACATAAAACAGTTATGGGTATCTCAAAGAAAGCGGTCTCTTGACACAATCAGCACGGATTCAGAAAATATCTTCCTTGTGGAACACAATTGCCTTTCTATTCTCACGAACTAATGCGTGTTGCCGACGGAAAATATAAAACTGAGCCCACATTCCACATCCTAGATTTCCTCATGGTGTTTGACACCATTTCTCACAGTCGGCCTCGAATCAAATTCCACCACAATGGAATGTTACATCAGCTAAGCGAGTGTTTTTGTGATTACCAGCCAGAAAGTTCACAGTATGCAGTAAGTGATAGGAACTCATTTATCGAAACCCAAGTTATATTTGACGTAAAGGAACTGTAATAGATGCCGTGCTGTTTTCGATGTTTGTGAATGATTTGTAAATCAATCTGACAATCTCTCTAGATTGTTTGCAAACGATGGCTTCGTTTATCGAATGTTGAAATCAACAGAAGATCTAAACGAAAAGATAGTTCGCTCAATTTCTGTTACGTCGTAAATAACACAAATTTAGGGGTTGTCGATTTTACTTAATATCTAGGGACCATAGCTAGGAGCAACTAAAATCGGGAGGTTTAGACAGAAAATGTCTGCCCCGATAACTGAGAGGTCAGCGCGGCGGAATGTCACGACCGGGGCCCGTGTTCGATTCCCGGCTGGGTCGGAGACTTTCTCCGCTCAGGGAATGGGTATTGTGTTGTCCTCATTATCATTTCATCATCATCAGTGGAAAGCAACGGGAAACCACCACTGTAATCACTTCCCTATACGCTCACGCTCTCTGACGAGGCTTCCCCCATGACAAGACCTGCCATAAGGCAGAACACAAAAATTTTAAGACAGAAAATGAGGAATGGAAGATGAACCAAAGACTGCATTTAATTGGCGGAACACTCAGAAGGTGCAACAACCTCACTAAAGAAACTATTAACAATACAGTGAGCAGTTTGTGATCCTTACCAGAGAGAACTAGTAGAAGGCATCGAAGAAGTTGAAAGAAGAGCAGTTCGTTTTGTTTTATCTCGAAATAGGGAGATGATATCACTGATATTATAAGTGAGTTAAGACGGCAATAATTGAAACAAAGGCATCGTTCAGTGCGGTGAAATCTTTTCACGAATTATCGGTCAAAATGCGTTTTTCGTTACGAAACATGTAGTCTCAGTCAGGATTGAAATGCCATCAGCACACCTAGAGGTTTTTATTTCTTGTCCCTGAACTTCTCTTCCCTATCAAAATTTCTCCTTGGTTGCCTTCACTGCTTGCTCAGTGGAGAGATTGAAAGTGCATATTGCATAACATCAGAATAGACTATAATCCTGTCTCAGTCCCTTCCAATCTACCTCTTTCCTTTTACGTTCTCCGACTCTTGTAACTGCAATTTGGTTTCTGTACAGCATAAAGATAAGTCTTCGCTCCCTGTATTTTATCCCTGCTACCTTCGCAATTTCAAAGAGTGTGTTCCAGTCAACACTGTCAAAATCTTTTTCTATAAGTGCTATAAATTTAGGTTTGCACTTTTCTGTCATTCTTTTAACATTCGCCGTAATCAGTATTACTCGCGTGATCTTACATTTCTCTTGTCTCCTAATTAATCTTATCCCAAATAGATTTCAGACACTCTTTCCATACTTCTGCGGATATTTGGCGTCAGTTTTGGGCAAGCATTAATTATAAAATGATGATACGGTAATATTCACAAACATCAGCACCTCCTTTCATTAGAAGTGGGACATTACTTTTTTTCTTGAAGAATGAAAATATCTAGCCTGTCACGTACCTCTTTCATACCAGATGGAATTATTTCGTCGTTGTTGGTCCTTACAAGGATCTCAATAATTACGAGGGAATGTCGTCTACTCCACGTGCCTTGTGTCGGCCTAGGATTTTCAGTGCTCCGTCAAATTGTTTTCGCAGTACTGTATCGTATGTTCTCCTATTCATCGGCTTTCTCCTCACTTTTCAGAATACTGTCTTAAAGTTCGTTTCCTTTGTATAGATCTATATATTCCGTCCAAACTTCAGCCTCCAATAACCTTGTTTAGTATTGGTTTGCCACCTGAACTCTTCATATTCATACAGCTGCTTCTCTTCCTCCTAATGTTACTTTACTTTCGTTATACGTGATATAACAACACTACTACAGTCAGAACATTATTTTATGAGTTTTAATAATATTCGAAATTTTATTTATTGTTGTATGTAAAATAATTTTAAACAAGACGTGTAATGAAATGTGTGGAATAAGGGATCACATGTACTTTGACAATGTATCTAAAGAGGAGTATCTTAAATACTGTGACATTGTTTTGTAAAGCATGAAATGTACTCTTCTTTTTTTTAGTTTGAAATGATAAGTTGCTAAAGAAACTGCTGTGGACTTCCTGATTCACTGTGTGTTGAATGACAAGAAAAATATTCAGTTCTTAGTGAAAAATGAACATAAATTTCTCTTTGGTAGTTTGTGGAAACTCTGACTCCAAATCCACATTTTAAAGTGATTGGGGCTGTGTAATATTTATTTTGTTAGGTCATATATCTGATAACAGTATTTGGTTTGTGCACTTCAAAATTCCTCCACATGCGAAAGTACTGCATGCTTGAGTGTGATCATTTGTTGAAAAGAGATCCTGCAATATTTTCTGTTATGCAATTTCAAAAATAGTCAGATCGCCATTGAAGCACTTAAGCTGCTTTTTTCTATTGCCCATCCGCCCTAAATAAATCGTAAACCATTCACAGATCGCAATGTAATTTTTAAAGTGAAAATTAGCAAAAGACAGTTTTGAAAACTTTGTAACTTCGCCGATCCCAGCAGCCAATAGGCATATTATCGCTGACAGTCAGAGACTTCCCTGAGCTTCATGTACGCAGGAACAAAAAGTAAACATTTAAGGCTTTATCCTCTCTCCAATGAACAACGGCTTAACTTCAAACGTATTTACAAATACTTAGACGAGGAACATTAAAGATAGGAGGGGGAGTTATAAAGGGAGATTTATCTTTCCCATAGTGATTCAAGTTTCTGTAGCTTTACATTTATTATATATTCATCCTTGCTTTGCCATTCTCGTGTTCCAATCAAATCAAATGGCTCAAATGGCTCTGAGAACTATGGGACTTAACACCTGAGGTCATCAGTCCCCAGGAACTTAGAACTACCTAAACCTAACTAACCTAAGGACTACTTAAACCTAACTAACCTAAGGACATGCCCGAGGCAGGATTCGAACCTGCGACCGTAGCAGTCGCGCGGTTCCGGACTGAAGCGCCTAGAACCGCTCGGCCACCGCGGTCGGCTGTCTTCCAATGAGTCTCATTTTTAGACACCTGTATTCTTTCTTGCTTAATTTGGTGCATGTTATTTTCTTTCCTCTTTCTAAAATTTTCTCCTTTCCTCGGTTAGCTTCAATATCACGTCTGTTATCCGCGGGGTCCTGCTAGGCCTTACCTTTTTAAGTATGTGATCCTATGTTACTTTCGCTATTTCATCTCTCTGAGCTAACCATTCCCGTAACGTATTACTTTCACCAATTTCAGTCAGTCGTTGCCTAATGCTCGTTTTGAAACTGTCAACAACGTGTGATTGTTTCAAATTCTCCGGCTCAAGATTCTCTACTTTCCTACCTTTCTGCAAATTCTTCTGCTTCAATCTGCAGTTAATAACCAATAAATTATTTCCAGAGGCCAGATATGTCCCTAGAAATGCTTTGCAGTTTAAAATCTGATTTCGAAATCTTTGTATTCCGATTACATAATCCATCTGCAACTTTCTGGTGTCTTCAGATTTTTTCCACCTAAACAGCCTTCTCTCAAGATTCTTAAATCAAATATCTGGAATGATTAAACTGCGCTCTCTGCAAAACCCTAGGAAGTGGATTCCTCTGCCATCCCTTTTTCCCCACTCCATATCCTACCATGATTCTTCTTTGTGTTCCTTTCCTACTGCCAAGCTTCAGTCTCTCAGCACAATTAAATTGTCGTCTTCCGGAATAAAATGAATTACTTTAATTATCTCATCATACATTCATTCAATCTCTTTATTTGCGGAGCAAGATAGCATGTATATTTGCACTACTGTGGCGGATCCCGGCTTTGTGTCTATCTTTTCTACGGCAAGGCGTTCGCTATACAGTTCATAGAAGTTGCTATGTATTCTTGTTTTATTGTTCATTATTGGTTTTTCTATTGAATTAGCCATATTTAATTTTGTGTATTCAACAAACTAGAATTGTCACTGTACTTCACTAATTCAGTTTATTTCTAATTTCAATCAATCCATCCCCTGTTTTTTTTTTTTATTCTCTAATCTGCCTTAGACCTAACATGCTATGCTCAGACCCAGAGAAAGCAAGATTTGTTTTACTTTCCCCCCGTCTGATGACAAAATACATGTTGTAAGTTATTTTTCCTCGCATGGTTTGTAAATGGGACAGGAGGTAATTTCACTAACATTAGTACGAAGTGCCCTACGTCGCACACTGAAAAACGGCTTGCGAAATTTCTACACTGACGAACTTCGAGGGAATACAGAAGATATCTCGAAAAAGAAATTGAGGATAGGAACCCGTGGCCAGAAACGTCATCCAACGACGCATCAGAGCTTCAGAGTTACAGGCCCCGATGCCTATATATTTATGTACACACAGGGTAATTCTGTGATGACCTTACAAACTTTCAGAGACGATGGATAACGATAAATGCATTAATATGAGGCAAGGCATGATTGTCCAAAAACAAATGAGTCGAAAGTTTTAACCGAAAATCGTTTTGATACATCAGACAATGGAATACATCTACTGGCACCACTATATTTGAGATTGCAGGCTAGGAAACGTTCAGAGGTGGCAATATGGACCAAAAAAAGGGAAAAAAATGTCGAGTATCACGGGCTCTAAAACGCATACCTGCTGAACTATGAGCACTTGTTCATCTTCGCTAGTGTGAAACACATCTCCTCTTCTGAATAAGTGCTGACAGCTCTTAAGGTATACATTTTAGCGCCAAGGTGTTCTGGACATTTTTTCTTGTTTTGGTCCATACTACCTCCTCTGAAAGTTGTCTACCTACAGTCTCAGTAACAACAATACCGGTACATGTATTCCACTGTCCGAGGTATCAGAACGATTTTTGCTTATAACTTTCGACTCATGCCACCGGCCCACCGCACCGTATCCAGTTTTCACCAAAGATTTCATCCAAACGCATTCGTACTGCATGTGTGAAATGCGCAGGTGCACCGTTGTGCTGGTACCATATTCGGTGTCGCACGTTGAGTGAAACAAGTTCAGACAACTCGGGCAGAGTTACTCGTAAAAAGATTAAGTACCTGTTTGAATTCAGTCGCCGGGGAAACACGTTTCGAACGACTAGATTATCGCCAAGCAAGGTGGCCCAAATGCTGACAGCGAAGCGATCTTGGCGACCACGAACGAAGACAGCGTACAGATTCTGCCGTGCCCACACGTTTTGATTGTGGCTGTTGAACATACCGTCTCGTGTAAAGGTTGCCTCATCCACAAAAAGTACACGTTCGGAAAGTCCTTTGCAAAAACCACTGACAGAACTCAGTTCGCCGTGGAAAATCGTCTGTTTTAACGGCTTGAAATTTCCGAAGGAAGTAAAGGCCCAAATCATCTTAATGCCATACACGTAAAATTGTGGAATGGCGTTTCCCGTGCAACACGCCGCTGTCTTGTTCAGGATATTTTTTCCAGTTGTAGTAACGCCTCCCCTTCAAGCCCTGGTGTACGCTCTGTACGTCGACGATCGCGCCCGTCAGCCCTTCGCACGTGCTACACAAAATTAATGCAGCGGGTTCAGAAGTTGGCCTTAAATTGCACCTATGCCATTATGGTAACGTGCCAGTGGAAAACGTACCTCAAATGAATCAGTCTGTCGTAGGGGTCTGTGGATGGCAGTAAATGTGCGTCGCTGTCGTACTTGACGATTCGTAAAACCGCCGAACGTACAAACGTTGGGCAGCGTGAGCATTTCCACACGCCGGAGGAGAAATGCGTACCATCACGTTTTCAACTTCGATAAAGGTCGGATTGTAGCCTATCGCGATTGCGGTTTGTCATATCGCGACATAGCTGCTCGCGTTGGTCGAGATCCAGTGACTGTTAGCAGCATGGACTATCAACTCGGAGACCATGGCAGCGGTTACCCTTGACGCTGCATCACAGACAGGAGCGCATGCGATGATGTACTCAACGACGAACCTGGCTGTACGAATGGCAAAACGTCATTTTTTCGGATGAATCTAAGTTCTGTTTACAGTATCATGATGGTCGCACCCGTGTTTGGCGACATCGCGGTGAACGCACATTGGAAGCGTGTACTCGTCATCGCCATACTGGCATATCACCCAGCATGATGGTATGGGGTGCCATTGGTTGCACGTCTCGGTCACCTCTTGTTAGCATTGACGGCACTTTGAACAGTGGACGTTACATTTCAGATGTGTTACGACCCGTGGCTCTACCGTTCATTCGATCCATGTGAAACCCTATATTTCAGCAGGCTAATGCACTATCGCATGTTGCAGGTCCTGTACAGGCCTTTCTGGATACAGAAAATGTTCAACTGCTGCCCTGGTCAGCACATTCTCCAGATCTCTCACCAATTGTAAACGTCTGGTTAATGGTGGCCGAGCAACTGGCTCGTCACAATACGCCAGTCACTACTCTCGATGAAGTGTGGTATCGTGCTGAAGCTGCATGGGCAGCTGTACCTGTGCACGTCATCGAAGCTCTGTTTGATTCAATGCCAAGGCGTATCAAGGCCGTTATTACGGCCAGAGGTGGTTGTTCTGGGTACAGATTTCTCAGGATCTATGCATCCAAATTGCGTGAAAATGTAATCACATGTCAGTTCTAGTATTTTATTTATTTATTTATTTATTGTTCCGTGGGACCAAATTAAGGAGAAGACTCCATGGTCATGGAACGAGTCAATACATGAAATTATAACACGATATTAGAAACAGATAAAATGAAATATAAAAAAAACATATTCAGGTGACAAGTCGTAAGTTTAAATGAAGACAATCAACAATGTAACACTGGAATTTGCTTAATTTTTTAGCTCTTCCAGGAGCTCCTCGACAGAATAGAAGGAGTGAGCCATGAGGAAACTCTTCAGTTTAGACTTAAAAGAGTTTGGGCTACTGCTAAGATTTTTGAGTTCTTGTGGTAGCTTATTGAAAATGGATGCAGCAGAATACTACACTCCTTTCTGCACAAGAGTCAAGGAAGTGCATTCTACATGCAGATTTGATTTCTGCCTAGTATTAACTGAGTGAAAGCTGCTAACTCTTGGGAATAGGCTAATATTGCTAACAACAAACGACATTAAAGAAAATATATACTGTGAGGGCAATGTCAGAATTCCCAGATTTTTGAATAGGGGTCGACAAGAGGTTCTCGAACTTACACCACATATATCTCGAACAGCCCGTTTTTGAGCCAAAAATACCCTTTTTGAATCAGAAGAATTACCCCAAAAAATAATACCATACGACATAAGCGTATGAAAATATGCGAAGTAGACTACTTTTCGTGTTGAAGTGTCACTTATTTCGGATACTGTTCTAATGGTAAATAAAGCAGCATTTAGTTTCTGAACAAGATCCTGGACATGGGCTTTCCACAACAGCTTGCTATCTATCCGAACGCCTAGGAATTTGAACTGTTCCGTCTCGCTTATAATATGCCCATTCTGTCTGATCAAAATATCGGTTCTTGTTGAATTGTGAGTTAGAAACTGTAAAAACTGAGTCTTACTGTGATTTAGCATCAAATTATTTTCCACAAGCCACGAACTTATTTCATGAACTACATTATTTGTTACTGTTTCAATATTACACACAAGATCCTTCACTATCAAGCTGGTGTCATCAGCAAACAGAAATATTTTTGAATCACCTGTAATACTAGAAGGCATATCATTTATATAAATAAGAAACAGCAGTGGCCCCAGCACCGACCCTTGGGGAACGCCCCCCTTAACAGTGCCCCATTGGGAGTGAACATCACTACCACTTTCAATATTGCGGAGAATTACCCTCTGCTTTCTGTTCTTAAAGTAAGAGGCGAACCAATTGTAAGCTACTCCCCTTACTCCATAATGGTCCAACTTCTGCAGTAATATTTTGTGGTCAACAGTCAAAAGCCTTCGTTAAATCAAAGAAAACACCTAGCGTTCGCAACCTTTTATTCAATCCGTCCAAAACCTCACAGAGAAAATAGAATATAGCATTTTCAGTTGTTAAACCATTTCTAAAACCAAACTGAACATTTGACAGCAAATTAAGTGAATTTAAATGCTCCAGTAACCTTGTATATACAACCTTCTCGATAACTTTAGCAAACACCGATGGAATAGAAATAGGTCAAAAATTGTCAACATTATCAATGTCTTCCTTTTTATAAAGTGGCTTCACTACCGTGTACTTTAATCGGTCAGGAAACCGACCACTCCTAAAGGAAAAGTTACAGATATGGCTGAGAACTGGGCTAACATACATAGAACAATACTTCAGTATTCTGCTAGATACCCCGTCATATCCATGAGAGTTCTTGGTCTTTAGTGATTTAATTATTAACTCAATCTCCCTCTTGTCAGTATCATGGAGGAGCATTTCAGGTAACAGTCTCGGAACACTTTTTTCTAAGAGCGCTACATGATTCCCTGTTGGGACTAGATTTCTATTTAGTTCACCTGCTATATTCAGAAAGTGATTATTAAATACTGTACATATATGCGACTTATCAGTAACACGGACATTCCCGCTACACACTGATTCTATATCCTCGACCTGTCTCTGCAGACCAGCAACTTCCTTTACGACTGACCATATGGTTTTAATTTTATCCTGAGACTTAGCTATTCTATTTGCATACCACATACTTTTTGCCTTCCTAATAACATTTTTAAGCACCTTACAATACTGTTTGTAATGGGCTGCTGCATTTAGATTTTGACTGTTTCTAATGTTTTGATATAATTGCCACTTTGTTCTACAAGATATTGTTATCCCTCTAGTCAGCCACCCAGGCTGCCTGTTTGTGCTAGTACCCTGTTTTAAACGTTCTAACGGAAAGCAACTTTCAAAGAGCATGAGAAAAGTCTTGAGAAAATCATTATACTGTATTTATCGTCTACTGTATCAGCGCTATAAACATCTTGCCACTCTTGTTCCTTTATAAGGTTTACAAAGGTCTCTACAGCAACTGGATCAGCTTTCTTGAACAGCTGATGACTATATTTAACACGTGTTGCAGCATAAAAATCTTTTAAAGTTAAAATTTGCGCATCATGATCTGAAAGGCCATTCACCTTTTTGCTAACAGAATGCCCTTCTAGTACTGAGGAATGAAGAAAAATGTTGTCTATGGTTGTTCTACTGTTCCCTTGCACTCTCGCTGGAAAGAATACGGTTTGCATAAGATTATATGAATTAAAGAGGTCTACCAGCATCCTCTTCCTTGCACACTCACTTATACAATTAATATTGAAGTCACCACATATAACTAACTTTTTGTATTTCTTATAAAGTGAACCAAGAACCTCCTCTAGCTTTAGCAAAAATGTTGTGAAATCGGAGTCTGGGGATCTATAAATAACAACAGTTACAAGTTTAGCTCCGTTAAATTTAACCACACCTGCACAACATTCAAACACCTTTTCAGTGCAATACTTGACTCAAATGCGATGCCGTTTTTCACATACATGGCTACTCCCCCACACCGCAAAGAGCTCCTCGAAAAGCAGCCAGCCAACCTGTATCCTGGTAAAGGAAGCCTCTGGATTATCTACTTATTTAAGAAGTGTTCAGATATACCAATAATTTCAGAGTCAACATCTATAAGCAGTTCACTAACTTTATCTCTAATACCTTGTATATTTTGATGAAATATACTAATTCCCTCATTACTCGGATACCTAAGCTTTGTCAAAAGTGATTCCCTTGTTAGAGAGACTTCCCTTAAGCAGGAATACCTATCAGCTGACTTCAATCTAAAAAAGGTGCAGCTCTAACACCCACTACTGCAGGAGTTTTCCCATGAGTGATCCCACCAACCCCACCTATGCTGTCACCTATAAGGTTTGCCAACCTCCCCTTTCCATACCTGTTGGGGTTCAGGCCGTGTCTAGTGAAACCCGTCCTGCTGATAGACTCCACCGACACCACTGAAATGTGACCCACGCTTTCTGTCATCAGCGTACCCCCAAGTCTCATGTTATTACGCCTGACGGCTGTATTAAGATGAGGTCGATCGTGACGCTGAAACAGTTCCACGAAATGCACATTCGTGTAGCCAGTCTGAATGGCTATCTTTTCCAGGTCACCATCTATTTCATACTCCCCATCCCTATCAATACTATTACCAGCCCCACCCACAATCACTACCTGATCCTCTTTAGTAAAATCCCTACATAACCCCCCTATGTTAACAGTCACCTGAGCCAACCCTGCATTAGGCTTCACAATGCTGGTGACCTGGTACTCACTCCCCAGCACTTCCTGCAACTGCTGGCCTACACCTCTCCCATGAGAACTACCTAACAGCAGAACCTTCTTCTTCCTCTTCGACTTCGCAACTGTTCTAGGCACAGTAACTACTGAGGTCTGCTGCATACTTCCTACATCTACAGCTACTAGAGATTCCTCTCCACTAGACTCTGACAGTTGGTCATATCTATTGTAAACACCAATAGTAAAACTATCTGAAAATCTTCTTCTCCTAGCAGATCTCTTGCCAACAGCCAGCTCCCATTCCCCAACCCCCTTCTCCCTCCTCATCCTATCTAGCTCCTCCTGTGCGTTTTTCAACTGCACCTGAAGGGCACAGATCTTACGCTCCTGCTCCTCTATCAATTTACTCTTGCTATATAACCTGCAGTTCTAGGAGAGGATCTCACCAGAATGCCCACTGGCTTCCCCACTGCATTCCCCCCCAGTGAAAATACTTCGAACAAGTCTCACACCGCAATCCACTACTCACGAACCTACGGCAAAACCCACACTTCTCACTCATGGTAAAATTTTACTTTTTCTAAGTTCCGCTACTACAATAAGAAGATGTTAAAAACCTGACTACAATAATCACAAACTTACTCTAAAAGGGAAGTAACTACTATTATTAACAGTATTAATAAACAACAAATGTGAATATAACAAAAGACTAATACAGAAAGAGAATCAAACGTCTAATGACACAGTAACGAAGCTGTAAACAGTTCCTAAAAGGTTCTTCTGAAATTATTTCACCAGAAAACACCAAGAACACCGGTTGAAGACTACTAAAGTTCCTAAATAAACCACTATACAAAAACAATTAATTAGTACTTAGCTTTCGATGCGCCGCTACAGCTGCAACTGGCCAGCGCGGAAAGTAAACACAGGCAAGAGGTTAAGTTGCTCGATACGAAACACTCACAAATATCAGGTCATAACACAAGAAAGGCAGAGGTGAATGAAGAAACCACTAATACGTCACTTATATAGTAAATATTATCACAAAAACCGTTAAAATATGTATCTGAAACCTAAAAATATACGAAAACTTACAGAGCGATCTCACACGCAGTCACTCGCTTATGACGTCACACCAAAGTATAATATATTTGTTCAATTAATACCTGTTTATCATCTGCATTTCTACTTAGTGTAGAAGTTTTAATGGCCAGTAGTGTGTGTTGAACACTGACACCTGCAGAAGTTCTGTGTGTGCTTGTTGAATGACTACGTTCAGCCGACTGAATAATGTCTTCCACGTCATCCACAGTTTGTTCATTTACACTTTCAGTTGCAATATGACTGCTGAGCACTGTACCAGTGTCACGCTGTGTATTGCCCACATGAGTAAACACTCTTGAATCTGGTGGTGTGCGGTTAGAAAATCGAATGCTGTATTCTCTACAAGCAGTGGCAGTGTTTCCATTATAAAAGCCATACACAAATACCATAGCGGCATACTCAGTACGTGTAAACAGAAATGTTCAAATGTCTGTGAATTTCTAAGGCAGCAAACTGCTGAGGTCATCGGTCCCTAGACTTACACACTACTTAAACTAACGTATGCTAAGAACAATACACAAACGCATCCCCGAGGGAGAACTTGAACCTCCGGCGGGAGGGGCCACGCAATCCGTGACATGGTGCCTCAAACCGCGCGGCCACTCGGGGCGGTGTGTAAATATGTTCTGCCGGTTTACACGCAACAGTACTGTAGACTTGGCCAATAAATCACAATGAGAACTTAAATGTAAACTAAAGCACAGATTCACAATGTGAATATCAGCACTCTACTGTTGACATTCGAAAAATACGCCCCTAGCAACCCATAGCAACCGGTGTACCAACACACGAAACGAAAATGCATTGAACTCGGGAGTATCTCTATACTCAATAAAAATCGGACACGTGTAATATGGCATTTATTACTGCAATTCATCTATGCTACCACCCCGTAAAATATTTACCATTCCTGCTGAAACACCCTATATCAGAACCTAAACAGCCTCATAAACGCACAGACAATATTATAAATGCTTGTAAAGTATGTAAACTCTGGACAATCGTTTGGATTTTGTTTAAAAACAATTGACTGAGGAATCAGAGTCTGCTTCCCGTATGTCTTTTTCTAAATCCTCACGACACGACGGCCAATAAGATGTTCTACTTTTACATTATTAAAGTAATAATACAATCTTGAGAGATATTGTAATTTAATATTATCATGATTCCTTGACATAAAATATATTTTAAAAACTTTTTTCAACTTTTGTGACGGTGAGCAACGATTTAATCTGGACCTTGCTAATACAGTGATGTCATTGACCGGCTGCCGTTGCAGCAGCATTAAATGCATATTGCGTGGTCAGTAACAAAACCTGCATTTATTCTAAATTTACTATATGAAGTCTGATGTTTTATAGAAATCAATTCATTGTAAACCCCACACAGGCAATGGAATAGTGATTCGCGGTCATGGATCACCTTGTTAGCAGCGAATCAGTGACTTCCGATTTAGCCGAGTTTTTCCATAGCTCACTTCATTAAGGTTATTCCGCTTTCTCTTCTTGCTATTGATCAAATAATTAATCTTTAATCTTTTATTTGAAGTGAAAGAGGAATTATGAATACTATGTCCATTCTTTGACAGACGTGAAAATTACAGAATTTTCAGTTTAATAAGCCACAGCCGCAAAACACTGACACGAATTCTTTACAGATTAACGGGAAAACTGGTAGAAGCCGACCTCGGGGAAGATCAGTTTGGATTCCGTAGAAATGTTAGAACACGTGAGGCAATAGTGACCGTACGACTTATGTTAGAAAATAGATTGGGGAAAGACAAACCTACGTTTCTAGCATTTGTAGACTTAGAGAAAGCTTTTGACAATTTTGACTGGAATACTCTCTTTCAAATTCTGAAGGTGGCGGGGGTAAAATACAGGGAGCGAAAAGCTATTTACAATTTTTACAGAAACCAGATGGCAGTTATAAGAGTCGAGGGGCATGAAAGGGAAGCAGTGGTTGGGAAGGGAGTGAGACAGGGTTGTAAACCATCCTCGATGTTATTCAATCTCTATACTGAGCAAGCAGGAAAGGAAACAAAAGAAAAATTCGGAGTAGGAAGTAGATTCCATGGAGAATAAATAAAAACTTTGAGGTTCGCCGATGACATTGTAATTCTGTCACAGACAGCAAAGGACATGGAAGAGCAGCTGAACGGAATGGACAGTGTCTTGAAAGGGGGATATAAGATGAACATCAACAAAAGCAAAACGAGGATAATGGAATGTAGTCGAATTAAATCGGGTGATACTGAGGGAATTAGATTAGGAAATGAGACGCTTAAAGTAGTAAATGAGTTTTGCTATTTGGGGAGCAAAATAACTGATGATGGTCGAAGTAGAGAGGATATAAAATGTAGACTGGAAATGGCAAGGAATGCGTTTCTGGTTCAAATGGTTCAAATGGCTCTGAGCACTATGGGACTCAACATCTTAGGTCATAAGTCCCCTAGAACTTAGAACTACTTAAACCTAACTAACCTAAGGACATCACACACACCCATGCCCTAGGCAGGATTCGAACCTGCGACCGTAGCAGCGTTTCTGAAGAAGAGAAATTTGTTAACATCGAGTATAGATTTAAGTGTCAGGAAGTCGTTTCTGAAAGTGTTTGTATGGAGTGTAGCCATGTATGGAAGTAAAACATGGACGATAAATAGTTTAGGCAAGAAGAGAATAGAAGCTTTCGAAATGTGCTATAGAAGAATGCTGAAGATTAGATGGGTAGATCACATAACTAATGAGGAGGTATTGAATAGAATTGGGGGAGAAGAGAAATTTGTGGCACAACTTGACTAGAAGAAGGGATCGCTTGTTAGGAGGTATTCTGAGGCATCAAGGGATCACAAATTTAGTATTGGAGGGAGGGCAGCGTGGAGGGTAAAAATCGTAAAGGGATACCAAGAGATGAATACACTAAACAGATTCAGAAGGATTTAGGTTTCAGTAGATACGGTGAGATGAAGAAGCTTGTACAGGATATAGTAGCATGGAGAGCTGCATCAAACCAGTCTCTGGACTGAAGACCACAACAATATGTCCATTCTTTCCTAAAGCGATCTCCTTGATATGGGGCCCTAGCCGGGTAGGACAGATAGACGAAGTAGAAGATCCAAAGATGAGCGACATTTTCTATGACAGTTTCGTTTGCCAAAGGCGAGAGTATCACGCAGATGATCGTCCAACTGCAATGGCAGACACTTCAAGACAGGCGTTTTGTATCACGGAGAGGTTTGGTGTTGGTATTTCGAATGAGGACGTTAAAAGAGAAATCAAGCTATGTATCTCTTCTTGCTGCATATACGTCGCGAAAATGTGATGAAGGTGCCGAGCGGTTCTAGGCGCTTCAGTCTGGAACCGCGCGACCGCTACGGTCGCAGGTTCGAATCCTGCCTCGGGCATGGATGTGTGTGATGTCCTTAGGTTAGTTAGGTTTAAGCAGTTCTAAGTTCCAGGGGACTGATGACCTCAGATGGTAAGTCTCATAGTGCTCAGATCCATTTGAACCATTTTTTTATGATGAAGGCAAAATTAGGGAGATTCCATATCAATCGTTGTTCTCCTACACCACTCGCAAGCAAGTACTCGAAGCACTCTCCTCAACACACGGTAACTCGGCCCTCAGAGTATAGGTGTAGACGTAGACGGGCTGTCCGTCTGTAACGAACTCTCTGTCGACGAGCCGTTCTCCTTCCTGTTTCCTGACCCTTTGCTGAACTGTGCGCTCTGCATCGACTGAGAAATGTGTTACCGTCTATCACAGCACGAGAGCAGGGCATCCACCTCGCTCAACATGCTTAGTTTTTGCTTATCCAGCGGTGCGTCTTCTGATAGTTAGGGGAAAATGTGTGTGCCTTGTAACCTCACTCTTACTAATCGGCCTATCCTGCTTGCGATATAAAATATAACCATGGATAGCGTGTATGCCTAATGTATTTTTTCTAATTGTATAAGGCTTTGTTTCCCAAAGAAGTGATACTGATAAGTAGGAGGAAAGTGTGCAGCCGACCCTTCTGATGGAAATTCTACTAAAAAATAAAAGTAATTAAACCGAACAGGGCTATAATTTGGAAAATGAAAGTTATTTTGTGCATTCCCTCACGAACAACACCGGCAGAAAGGGGTACCACTGATAATGAATCCAAAGGTAACAATAATGAACGAAAAGGAAGTAATTAACAGTCGCCAGCCCACTAGGGCAATTTACATTCAAAATCCTGTACAAGATGATGGGAAAGAAAAACATGTATTATTAAACACAACTAAAGGTTGCCACGTTTTTCTTTTTTTTTACACTTATTTTAAGTGAATATGTAATGATAAAGAAATCGGAGAAGTCACCTTTACGTTACGTTGGGCGTTATAATTTGAAAAAGGAAATCGAGTAATGACTTGAAAATATGCAATGCGATTAAACTGTATGTTAGTACTGAACTTCGTTACGTGAACAATGACTTTCAGTGACCTCAGCATAAGATCATCAAAGAAATTTAGAAAAAAAGCAAGCACTTTTTACTTTGCCATTACTTATTTTGAAAATTGGATTTCATATTATTTTCTGAACAACTAAGCCTTTTTTACTGACTTGAACAGAATTAAATACTAGAATACGTACCAAACCAAACAGCCATGTGCTCCAAGCTATAAGTAAAATAAACAATACTTCCACAATATTAATTTGTGCATTTCTTTAGATTTGGATTTTTTCCAGTGATTGAGTCTCAAACTTAAAAAATGAAATTGCTTTACTTTAATCACATGCTGAAGCCTCTGTTGTACAACAGTTAATTTAAAGTAAACTGAGGTTAAAATGCTTAAAAGAGAATTATTCGTTAATAAACTGGCTGTAACTATCTTATGACACTCAGTTAGCATATTAGGAAAGAAAAGGGAACAAAGGATCCTGCTTGGTAACAATGTCTGGTTGCTATGAGAACACAATCGCCCTGAGTTTAACTGATTATTATTTAAATAAATCTTATCAATCAAATCACATTCAGTTGTGCTGCTGGGTTAGCCGTTAATACTTCCTACCAATGAACTTACTTCAGTGCTGTGTGTACGACGAAACTCGGAGCCGACGACGAAACTGTGTTGCTGGAATTGTTGCTGTTGTTAAAGACGGTAACACCTTGTGGAGCCACAGCTAATTATAGGAACGGGCAATCGTAATTAATACAGCTTCTTCCGCCCTCCACTGTCCGTACTCCTGCTCTAGACATCTGGCCGGCGCGCGTACATGATGCCGCCGAAAGTGGTACTCTCTACTGCGAGAGCGTTAACACCACACTTTCGCACACTGCAAGCGCTGGAAACCGTCTCTCCCTCTCTCCGCACGCTCTGCGCAGCAACCCCTACCCAAAGATTTTACAACGCACAAGCACTGCTATTTTCGTTGCTAGTCGATGCAAATAACAATTCCTTTGGCTTTTTCCCAGAGCTTACAAGTTTCACCGTAAAAAACAGATAAATACACTACTGGCAATTAAAATTGCTACACCAAGAAGAAATGCAGATAATAAACGGGTATTCATTGGACAAATATATTATACTAGAACTGACATGTGATTATATTTTCACGCAATTTGGGTGCATAGATCCTGAGAAATCAGTACCCACAACAACCACCTCTGGCCGTAATAACGGCCTTGATACGCCTGGGCATTGAGTCAAACAGAACTTGGATGGCGTGTACAGGTACAGCTGCCCATGCAGCTTCAACACGATACTACAGTTCATCAAGAGTAGTGACTGGCGTATTGTGTCGAGGCAGTTGATCGGCCACCATTGACCAGACGTTTTCAATTGATGAGAGATGTGGAAAATGTGCTGGCCGGGGCAGCAGTCGAACATTTTCTGTATCCAGAAAGGCCCGTACAGGACCTGCAACATGCGGTCGTGCATTATCCTGCTTAAATGTAGGGTTTCGCAGAGATCGAATGAAGGGTAGAGCCACGGGTCGTAACATGTCTGAAATGTAACGTCCATTCTTCAAACTGCGGTCAATGCGAACAAGATGTGACCGAGACGTGTAACCAATGGCACCCCACACCATCACGCCGGGTGATGCGCTAGTATGGCGATGACGAATACACGTTTCCAACGTGCGTTCACCGCGATGTTGCCAAACACGGATGCGACCATCATGATGCTGTAAACAGAACCTGGATTAATCCGAAAAAAATGACGTTTTGCCATTCGTGCACCCAGGTTTGTCATTGAGTACATCATCGCAGGCGCTCCTGTCTGTGATGCAGCGTCAAGGGTAACCGCAGCCATGGTCTCCGAGCTGATAGTCCATGCTGCTGCAATAGTCGTCGAACTGTTCGTGCAGATGGTTGTTGTCTTGCAAACGTTCCCATCTGTTGACTCAGGGATCGAGACGTGGCTGAACGATCCTTTACAGCCAAGCGGATAAGATGCCTGTCATCTCGACTGCTAGTGATACGAGGCCGTTGGAATCCAGCCCGGCGTTCCGCATTACCCCCCTGAATCCACCGATTCCATATTCTGCTAACAGTCATTGGATCTCGACCAATGCGAGCAGCAATGTCGCAATACGATAAACCGCAATCGCGATGTGCCACAATCCGACCTTTATCAAAGTCGGAAACGTAATGGTACGCATTTCTCCACCACACACGAGGCATCACAACAACGTTTCACCAGGCAACGCCGGTCAATTGCTGTTCGTGTATGAGAAATCGGTTGGAAACTTTCCTCATGTCAGCACGTTGTTGGTGTCGCCACCGGCGCCAACCTTGTATGAATGCTCTGAAAAGCTAATGATTTGCATATCACAGCATCTCCTTCCTGTCGGTTAAATTTCACGTCTTTAGGACGTCATCTTCGTGGTGTAGCAAGTTTAATGGCCAGTAGTGTACAATGAAACGTCAACAGACTTCTACCTAAATGTACACATACAGTGAAGCAATGTCCTTACTTATTAAAAGAAAGCATTTAAATTACAAATATTTACATACAATTTAAAAAAAATGATAGATCGATAGCAGTTGCCATGCATCCTGCATTTTCGGTGTTGCAGCCTAGCTAGAGAGGCGTTGGTCGCGGTGTTTGCTATCCTCGGTACACGCCGCAAGCCTTGGAGCTAAGCGAAGTTCATACATCTCTGTCGCACAGGTTGTCAGATGGTGTTTTTTCTAGCGAAGAAATGAGAACCCCCGACATCCATTCGTCTTTATATTGACACTGTCGGGGCGAAGTAAGGGGAAAAAGGAACAGTGCAGACGGCTTTTCGGCGAGCTGCAGTAGCAGTCAGGGCGAGTACAACGTGGAAGGTTCCCGTAGCTGCGCTGTGCAAGCGTGGGAGCTGAGAGCTCCCTTCCCGACAGACAAACACTCCAAAGTTCGCTTACCACAGTGAGGCGTGCGCTGCACCATGACATAGATAACGTACACATTTCAGAATAAGACATGTTCTTTGCGTGTACGAAAAGTGTGAAGAAGGGTGTAATGATTACTATACAAAAATGTTCAAATTTTGTGAAATATTATGGGACTTAACTGCTAAGGTCATCAGTCCCTAAGCTTACACGCTACTTAACCTAAATTATCCTAAGGACAAACACACACACCCATGCCCCAGGGAGGACTCGAACCACCGCTGGGACCAGCTGCACAGTCCAGATTACAATACAAAAGAAGACAGGAGCTGACTGGTGTGAAAACTAAAACAGTGTGAAAAACTAAAACAGTGGTAATTGAATGTAGTTGAAGTAAATCAGGTAATGCTGAAGGAATTAGATTAGGAAATGAGGATCTAAAGGAGGTAAATGAGTTTTGCTCTTTGCGTAGCAAAATGTCTGACGATAAGCGAAGTTTAAAAAATTATGGTTGCAAATTATTGACATAAATTATTTACAAGGTAATGGAAAAACTACTAGAAGATGGCCTAAAGGGAGATCGGTTTTGGTTCCGGAGAAAGGCGAGGGAATACCTGTGGAAATACTGACCATGCGAATTATAAGATAGGCTAAAGAAAGACCGCATCGCACTTCCAGCATTCGCAAATTTAAATAAAAACTGTTACCAACGGAATACAATCTTTCTACATCTACATCTACATGGATACTCTGCAAATGAAATTCTAGTGCTTGGCAGAGGGTTCAGCGAACCACCTTCAAAATTCTCTATCCTTCCAATCTCGTATAGCGCGCGGAAAGAATGAACACCTGTATGTTTCCGTACGAGCTCTGATTTCCCTTATTTTATCGTGGTGATAGTTCCTCCGTATGTAGGTCGGTGCCAACAAAATATTTTCGCATTCAGAAGAGGAAGCTGGTGATTGGGATTTCTTGAGAAGATTCCGTCGCAACGATAAACGCCTTTCTTTTAATGATGTCCATCCCAAATCCTGTATCATTTCAATGACACTCTCTCCCATATTTCGCGATAATACAGAACGTGCTGCCTTTCTTTGAACTTTTTCGATGTACTCCGTTAGTCCTATCTGGTAAGGATCCGACACCGCGCCGCAGTTTTCTAAAAGAGGACGGACAAGCGTACTGTAGGCAGTCTCCTTAGTAGCTCTGTTACATTTTCTAAGTGTCCTGGCAATAGAAAGCAGTCTTTGATTGGTCTTCCCCACAACATTTGCTATGTGTTCTTTCCAATTTAAGTTGTTCGTGATTGTAATACCTAGGTATTTAGTTGAATTTACGGCTTTTAGAATAGACTTATTTATCGTGTAACTGAAGTTTAACGAGTTCCTTTCAGCACTCATGTGGATGACCTCACACTTTTCGTTATTTAGCGTCAACTGCCACTTTTCGCACCATTCAGATATCTTTTCTAAATCTTTTTGCAGTTTGTTTTGCTCTTATGATGACTTTATTAGTCGACAAACGACTCATCTGCAAACAACCGAAGACGGCTGTTCAGATTGTCTCCCATATCGTTTATATGGATAAGGAACAGCAAAGGGCCTGTTATACTACCTTTGGGAACGCCAGAAATCACTTCTGTTTTACTCGATGACTTTCCGTCGATTACTACGAACTGTGAAATCACAAATCCAGTCACATAACTGAGACGATATTCCATAAGCACCCAATTTCACTACGAGCTGCTTGTGTGGTACCGTGTCAAAAGCCTTCCGGAAATCCAGAAATACGGAATCGATCTGAAATCCCTTGGCAGTAGTACTCAACATTTCATGTGAATGAAGAGCTAGTTGTGTTTCACAGGAACGGTGCTTTCTAAACCGATGTTGACTGTGTGTCAATAGACCGTTTTCTTTGAGGTAATTCATAATGTTCGAACAAAATATAGGTTCCAAAATCCTGCTGCATATCGACGTTAACGATATTGGGCTGTAATTTAGTGCATTACTCCTACTACCATTCTTGAATATTGGTGTGACCTGTGCAGCTTTCCAGTCTTTGGGTACGGATCTTCCGTCGATTGAAAAGTTGTATATGATTGTTAAGTACGGAGCTAATGCATAAGCATACTCCGAAAGGAACCTAATTGGTGTGCACTCTGGACCAGAAGACTTGCTTTGATCAAGTGATTTAAGATGCTTCACCGAGCATATTTACTTCTACTCATGTTGGCAGCTGTTCTCGATTCGAGTTCTGGAATATTTACTTCGTCTTCTTTTGTGAAAGCATTTCGGAAGGCTGTGTTTAGTAACTCTGCATTGCAGCACTGTCTTTCAATTATGAAGGTAGCGGGGTAAGATGTTGCGAAATATATTCTGTAACCTATACAGCAACCAGACCGCACTTACAGGAATCGAAGAACGTGAAAGGGAAGCAGTGGCTCAGAATGGCGGAATACAGCGTTGTAGCCTATTTCCGATATTGCTCAAACTGTACATTGAGCAAGCACTAAAGGAACTCAAGGGGAAATTTGTTGAAGGAATTAAAGTCAGGGAGAAGAAATAAAAACTTTGAGCATTCCTGATGACATTTTAATTCTGTCAGAAACAGAAAATGACTTGGAAGGGCAGTTAAATGCAATAGACAGTGTCCTGAAAAGAGTTTATAGGATAAGCATCGCGAAAGCTAAAACAGGGGTAATTGAATGCAGTTGAATTAATTCAGGCAATGGTGAATGAGTTACATTAGGAAATGAGAACCTAAAAGTGGTAAATGAGTTTTGCTCTTTGGGTAGCAAAATATCTGACGATGGCCGAAGTAGAGAGGATATAAAATGTAGCAGACTCTCAGTAGTAAGAAAAACCTTTTTGAGCAACGGAAATCTGTGTACGAAGACCTTTTCTGAAAATTAATGAGCACGGCTTAGTATTTTGTGGCTGTGAAACATGGATCGCACACTAAAGAATATTACTTTGTTATTTACGTGAGATGAACTATTCTTTGAGAGGCAGGTATATGGCGGAGCGTAGTGCAATGCTTGCTTGATTCTGCGGGTAATGGTAGGCGTGGATAAACTTTCGAGACAGTTTGTAGGAGTAATACCATTAAGATAATACCGACTGCAGGCTTCGTCACACAATTAACTGCCGATACGAACCATGCCACGAAGTTTTAATCATAAAAGGCAAAAATAAGTAATATTCCAGTCTAAGAATGACTATGCCGACACAGTAATACGGGGATAAGTCTTACCATAAGCCACTGTAGGCATTTATTTGTACATTCAATAATTCTAGATACAATCATTGAATAATCGAGATGACAATCTCCTTGCCCAAGTTTACACACATCTAGCTTCTGTCACGAATCGATACAAAGTCCTAATATTTCATTCCTCCATAAGATAATGCATAACGCACAAAAGACTGGCTGCAGAAAGAACAATACATATTCGGAAAAAAGATCACTATTGCACAGATAATAGCGACTTTGGTGAACAGAAAACTCGTAACACAACACTGTATGCTATAATAGACAAGGAGAGAAAGGAAACACTTGCAAAGTGTTGCTACAGAAAACTTTTGCAGATTAAATGAGTTGATCGGATAACTAATAAAGAGGCAGTGATTTGCTTTGACAGGAAAAGGAATTTATGACACAGTCTGACTCAAAGAGGGGTTGAAATGAAAGAATACAGCCTGAGTTATGAAGGTACCGTCAGTTTAGTAATGGTAGAAAGTGCCTGAGGGAGAGGGGTGGAGGGGGTGGGTGGTAAAAATTTTAGGAGAAATCAGGACGTGACTACACTGAGGTGGTTAACATGGACTTGGTTTGCACTAATTATGCAGAGTCGAAGAGGCTTGCAGAGGATAGACAGACGTTGAGAGCTGACTCAAGAGCAGTCTAAGGACTGAAGACCACAACAACAACAAAGTTTCCTTGAGAATACGGGAATCTGGAAAACAGCTGTCAGATCTGACTGAAACACTGATCTCTCTGCTATTCCAGATCCTTAACTTTCGAAGTTCCGGAACCTCGGAATCTTCGGCGACCTCGGCGTTGCTTATCTCGTGAGCGGATGGGGTTGGCACTTATGTGCCCGATGAAACTGCTGTGAGAACAGCCAGGGTCACGACTCTTTACTTACTGTACGTCCCGGGAGAGTGCAACCCCATACAGTTTATATGCGTTGTCAATACGCGGCTGAAGCCATTACCTCGAGAAGAAGATGAGTCAACAAGATTATCTACTTTTCTCAACATTGCCAGGTGCACGGCCACTTGTAAAGAATAGGGTAAGTGAAATTTTATTTCTCCGCCAGTTTGCGGGTTTATTCACGTAATAAATACATCTACAGCCCTCGATTCTGCCTCTTCAAGTAGCACGTCAAGCATTCCTTCGTCCAATCGCATTCTGTTCATGTTGATTTTGGAAAATGGTAGAAAGAACCAGCTGTTCTGACTCTTACCGTTTCCCTGTTAGTAAATGAAAGAATTCTCATTTGCCATTATTCTGCCCACTAACTTACTGCAAGTACTTCGATTACCATTATTAAGAAATGAAAGCTAAAGACAGGTAACAGACAGAAATTTTAAAATATCAAAATATAATCTTCATCTAAAACAGAATAAATTCTAGGTAATCTTGTTACACAGTTGGAACGAAATAGACCCACAATTCTAGATTACTTGGTACACAGTCGTTTCGGTGCAGGAAAATAAAAATACTCGGAAAAACTATCTAACACAAATGACAAATCATCCGGTGTCCAGGGAGTGGTATTTAGAGAAATGAATTGAAATCTTTGAGGTAAATTACAAGAATGAAGATGGTTATTGTTATACCGGAGCCAAGGTAGCCCCTGAGGGCTGGCAGCCCATATTACACCACACAGGATGAGGCTGTCTATGTTCAAGGTATACCACAAGCACCATGGTAAACAGAGCTCGATCACTACGCCAAAACCGGATTGGCTGGATACAGCTATTTAGGGGCTAGAACCAGCCCCAAAGTTCAGTTTACTCTGGATGTACTTCGACCGCTGAAGATTACGTGTACGTCTCTGAATTGGACTCTTACTAGTGTGCGTGTGTGTGTTACCACGAACCTTTGTGGAAATTTAGAAGTGAACTTTTGTTTGCCTCAATTATGAGACTCTTACTGGCATCGTTATTGTTACCGTTTGTTTGTTGTTCAGTCTTCAACCTTGTGGACTTACATCAATAAAAGTCGTGTCTGCGAAACATTGCGAATTGTCAGTCACAACAGTTATCTATGAGGTGTTATGGCTATGATTCAAAAGCAGGGAAAATGGGATGGTGCTTACCACGTCAGCATTGACGTCATGGTGGTATCGGATGCTCGCAGTACAGCAGTGAAACCACGTTACAAAAGCAACCAAAGTGGCTACAGGTTTGCTGTCGCGGAACGTTGTAATTACTACTGCATCAGCATCGATATTCCGCAAGCCACCGTACGCTATGTGGTGAAGGGCACGCTGTCCCACCATAGTCATTTCTTTTCGTGCTCTACTAGCAAATAGAGCGAGGGAAAAATGACTCTCTATATGCCTCCGAATGAGCCCTAATTTCTCATATCTTATCTTCGTGAGCCTTACACCCAATGTATGTTGGCGGCACTAGAATCTTTTGTCTGCCAACTTCCAATGCTGGTTCTCTAAATTTTCTCAACATTGTTTCTGGAAAGCAACGTGGCCTCCCCTCCACGGATTCCGATTTGAGTTTAAGAAGCATCTCCGTAGCACTCGTGTGTTGTTCGAACCTACCGGTAACATATATACGAGGTGTATTCCGAAAGTCAGGTCCGATCGGTTGCGAAATGGAAACCACAGTGAAAATCCGATAAAGCTTTGCATAGTTAGACAGTGTCTCTAGTGTGCCCGTTGATAGTGCCACGTCTGTCTTTTCGGTTCTGAGTGCACAGTGAGCACGTAAAGATGCCTAGAAAACACTGTCTCCCGCCAAGTATGAGTGCCCGGGATATATTTAGCCTGGTTAGATGCAGCCCACACAACATAACTGTGATGCATTTCCTTCTTCATGCCAGTTCTCGGCCGCACTCTGCAGGGGCAATGACGCCCCCGCAGCGTTTTCTATGGGAAGTGCTTGATCGCCTCCATACAGCCAGGACTTTGCTCCCTCTGATTTTCATCTCTGCTGACATGAACTGCTGGCTATGAAGTCAACGTTTTGGCACAGACAAAGAACTGCAGATCAGCGTAGAGAATCGACGAAAATTACAGGCGGTTGCCTTCTATGACGAGGATACTGGAAAGTTGGTACAACGCGACGACAAATGTCTCAGATGGAGCGGTGACTATGTAGAGACGTTGCTGGAAGGTGTGGTTAACTACTGCAAATAATTACTTTTGATTTTTACTGTGGTTTCCATTTCGCGAACGATCGGAATAAGCGCCTTCCCGCCCCCCCCCCCCCCTCCCTCGCCCCCCCCCCCCCCCCCCCCCCTCACCTGACGCCTGTGAGCGTTTGCTGCACGTTGACATCGAACATAGGCGGTGGTCACGTTAATGTGACTGGACCGTGTACAAGGGCCATGAACGGCGTCAGATTTTGAGCGATTACTGTGAAAGGCACGGTGATGCCACGTACTTGCGTGAGAATCAACAACTGACATACTTTGAAAGGATCCTCATTGTAGTCGCTAAAGTAACGTTGCACACCCTCTCAACCCGTGAACTCTCATTTCGTTTTCTCCTCCCCTTCCGGGTACTTCACTTTTTTTTTCTCAAGCTGTGTAGTAGCTGGTATCAGATCATGGTAAAGGGCTAAAAGTACAATTGTTTAGGTTATCGGCAAAAAATATGAAGAAATAATATCGGTCAATTACACTACTGACTATTAAAATTGCTACACCGCGAAGATGACGAGCTACAGACGAGAAATTTAACCGACAGGAAGAAGATGCTGTGATATGCAAACGATTAGCTTTTCTGACCATACACACAAGGCTGGCGCCGGTGGCGACGCCTACAACGTGCTGACATGAGGGAAGTTTCCAACCGATTTCTCATACACAAACAGCAGTTGACCGGCGTTGCCCGCTGAAACGTTGTTGTGATGCCTCGTGTAAGAAGGAGAAATGCGTACTATCACGTTTCCGACTTTGATAAGGGTAGGATTGTAGCCTATCGCGATTGCGGTTTATCGTATCGCGACATTGCTGCTCGCGTTGGTCGACATCCAATGGCTGTTAGCAGAATATGGAATCGGTGGGTTCAGGAGAGTAATATAGATTGCAGTGCTGGATCCCAACGGCCTCGTATCACTAGCAGTCGAGATGACAGACATTTTATCCACATGGCTGTAACGGATCGTGCAGCCACGTCTCGATCCCTGAGTCAACAGATGAGGACGTTTGCAAGACAACAACCATCTACACGCACAATTCGACGACTATTGCAGCAGCATGGACTATCAGCTCGGAGACCATGGCTGCGGTTACCCTAGACGCTGCATCACATATAGGAACGCATGCGATGGTGTACTCAACGACGAACCTGGATGCACGAATGGCAAAACGTCATTTTTTCGGATGAAACCAGGTTCTGTTTAGAGCATCATGATGGTCGCATTCGTGTTTGGCGACATCGCGGTGAACGCACATTGGAAGCGTGTATTCGTCATCGCCATACTGGCGTATCACCCGGCGTGATGGTATGGGGTGCCATTGGTTACACGTCTCGGTCACCTCCTGTTCGTATTGACGGCACGTTAATCACTGGACGTTACATTTCAGATGTGTTACGATCCGTGGCTCTACCCTTCATTCGATCCCTGCGTAACCCTACATTTCAGCAGGATAATGCAGGACCGAATGTTGCAGATCCTGTACGGGCCCTTATGGATACAGAAAATGTTCGACTGCTGCCCTAGCAGGCACATTCTCCAGATATCTCACCAATTGAAAACGTGTGGTCAATGGTGGCGAGCTACTAACTCGTCACAATACGCCAGTCACTACTCTTGATGAACTGTGGTATCGTGTTGATGCTGCATGGGCAGCTGTACCTGTACACGCCATCCAAGCTCTGTTTGACTCAATGTCCAGGCGTATCATGGCCGTCATTACGGCCAGTGGTGGTTGTCCTGGGTACTGATTTCTGAGGATGTATGCACCCAAATTGCGTGAAAATGTAAACACATGTCAGTTCTAGTATAATATATTTGTTCAATGAATACCCGTTTATCATTTGCATTTCTTCTTGGTGTAGCAGTTTTAATGGCCAGTAGTGTATATCGCTCTTGACCTTCTTTCTACAGGGGAAGGCAGAACTCCACTGACAAAATTACAGAGTGCTAGTATGGATCAAAGCAGCAACAAAAGAACGCAGTGAACATGTTCTCTCAAATGTGCACCTTAAGAGCAATGAACATTTGTTTATCTTCGCTACTGTGAAGCACATCTCTTCTACTGGAAGCTCTTTGCTTTCCTTATTTTGTAAGGTGGTGGTACCGACAAAAACAAGAAAAAAAGTCTCGTAAACATGCGCTCTAAAGTGCAAACGCGGAAAAAACGTGAACGTATTCCAACCTTACGAAGATGATACCTTAAGTGTTATGAGCACTTGTACACCTTCACTACTCTGAAACACGTCCCTTCTACTTAGTGATCATTGCTCTTAAGGTGTGCACTATAGAGCTCACGTCAATTGGACACGTTCTCCTCGTTTTGGTCCCTGTTACCACGTCTCAGAGTTTTGAACATGGCTATGTTTCAGCAACCGTCTATAAGTTTCAATGCAAAAACAACACAGCCAAACTGTTGTCTGCATTCCTGTTTCAGCCTATATTCAGAGTGTAAATGACAATTGTTTATAGAGTACCGCAGTGGTACAGTTGGAGTCGACAGGAGCAATTTGATACAGGATACCTGCGGTCCATCAAGCAGGAAAAAATAACCTCAGATTGGCCTACGAAAGCCACCAAGCTGAGGGCATGTGCACTGCGGGACATTGTCCATACTCTCTCGCTCCCTGAAGACACCGGATTAGTTCACTGTTTCGTTGATATTATTAATTTAAACTTTACCGTGAGGGCATCGAAAGAAAAAAAGTTTTGTAAACGTAATGGAATACGCAGCCGCGTCTGCAATTCGAGCTAGACTTACCCAATGAAAGCATAGTACTTTCGTAGTAGGAAGTTCAAAGGAACTAGATATTTAATTGTTCATTTTAATACTGTTAAACTTCACCATATTTTCAGGTAAAATTTACACAAACTTCAGTTTACATTTTTAAGTGCAAGAACAAGGTGTTTTGTTACAAAAGGTCGATTTTAGCCAAAATACCGCTCGCCGCGCACGTGCTGTGGATTAGATGAGTCTTGTAGGCCAACTTGAGGCTATTTTTCTCCGACTCGACATATCACAAGTGTCCTGTACCAATTTGTTCCTCTCAACTTCGTCTACAGCACTGTGGTACGTTGTAAACACTCATCGTTTGCACGCTGTCTATTGCAAGGCTTATGTGCGTTACACGACAAGATTTACTGAAAACACAGCTCGGACACCAAAGCAGCGGACACACACATTCCGACTGGAGTAAAAATTATACTGATATACCGCTGGAGGAAATGAGAAACAGAACATAAGCTTTAGGAAAGTGACAGTCGGTTGAAAGTAAAAAGAATTACGATATAAATTCAAATGAGTTTCGACAAACTTTTCTGGACAGTAATAACTGTCCGATACTTTTGAAATGTTTTTAAAATTGCTGTAAAACTGTCACAGAATGACAATTAAAAAAATACTGCTAAGAGTAGGAGAGAAATAAGAAATAACAGAAATTTTAAGAACGGAGGAAACATCTGGACTGGGACATATACTGTGAACAATGCTGGATGACACTGAGAAAAGTCTAAGTTAGTGGCAAATTAAGGACTGTGTAAAACTGGAAGAGAGTTAGTCCTACCTATTGCAAGACAGGTATGCCAGAGAAGGAGGTGGTAAACTCTAAACTCTAAAGGATACTGAATAGTGAGATATTCAACTTTATTGGCAATGCGTTCGGTAGAAGGGCAGGATTCTGGTAACCTTCTTTAAAAACCGACATGCCATTTTCCACATCTTTTTTTCAAGAAATCTTTCGAGAAATGGCGTATTTTTGATAACTCATTAATGCGCTACAGGGTTGGAAAAGAATTGTTGGTTGCATGCAAATTATAAGCCGAATACAGAATTTAGGGTTCATGAATTTCATGAAGACCAAACGAAGTAGTAGGACTGCTCGGTATGTTGTTAATTATGCAATCACAATGCACAGTATAGATAACTGTCAGTTACTAAAAGCCACCAAAAGTCACTGATGCCGGAAAGTATCTTTAATAGCCATAAATTATATACAAAGTAACTGTTCAGTCCAATTCTACAGCATATTATAATTCCTTCTTTATCATTTGTTGGATGAAAGGGCAGTTATAAGATTTTTGTTATTATCCCTGTTTATATTTGTATCTATATTGCTCTAAAATTATCTGCACAACAACGTAGATATTGACGGAATGCTCTATGGGTGTTGGTCGAAACAAATTTGCGACACTCACTCAAGCTACCTTTTGTTCAGAACAGTAGTATCAACTTTAATCTTTGCCCCAAGCTTGCATTCAGTAGGCCCAACACTGCCGAAAATAGTAAACCCGAGAGAGAAGCGAACAGTGGTACTCGGTTGTCTCAAGGGTTTGCTGTTTTCGGCAGCGTTGGTTGCATGTTACCAGTGAAACACAGCACCATGGATTGGTTGGTCTACTGATGAGTTTTCCGATGTACACCTCGTGTACGTGCTCACAGAAGGCAATGGAAGGCCGGCATAACGACTCTAGGCTCAACTGTTCCCACAAGGACGGCAAACACTTCTGCATTTGAGGGTTGTTGCATTGATCTGTATTTGTGTGGCGCCTTCGTCTCTGCTGTGATGCTTTTTCATCGAAAGGAAGAACACTGAGGTAATAGAGTGAATAAATCATAATTACATTATTACTGTGAAAGAAGGCATCAGAGACCGAGGTTCCCTCGTACCAAATTACACAAAAATATCTCTGAACAACCTTCGAAATTTTGTTGGTAGAATTAGAGTTCACGCTGTATATGTAACCGTATAGAGACGTGTATTGGTTACGCTGTGTATAACATTTGAAAAATTTACGTGACAGAGTGATATAGCCTGGGGGTTTAGCGCGCAGGTGAATCTCTTCAAAAGCGTGATTAGTGGAAATGTAACATGCAAGCACAGATGTAGCTTGACGTGTCTGCGAAACGGCTATCATGATTGCGCATCTATCTGGAATAACGTCAGGGAAATTCGTGTTTAACGGGTCGGAGCTGTCAATCATCGAAAGCCCAAGCAGACAGAGGAAAATTAGTGCGTTAGAGCGTTAACTGTTTTAGCTGGATGCTGTAATTTCACTGGGGTTTATGCGCGGTAAATATTTCAGACTGATAGGTGAAGTTTAATGGGTAGCAGAAACTTCCGTTGCTGACAACGTGCCATTCAAATGGGAACTAAAAATATTTGTGACGTGTTATTTTTTGCTAGTGGATTCATGAGTGAACTACTCTTATCTGTAGCCTTGTAAATGTCAAGCAGTGAAGCTCATAGTAAAACAGGTACTAAATGTGACACTAAGGAAATGTGGCAGATGACTGCGATAGTCGAACCGCGATAAAGGGAGGAAAAGGAGGCAAAGTGGTGTTGAAACACTTCCCTTTTAATATACGTCAAGCTTTCGTGTTGGTACTGCAGAAATCAACCATCAGATCAAGCAGTGATTGAAACATTAATTAATGTATCATACTGAAATTGTAAGCTCTGTTCCTATGTTGCCGGCCGGTGTGGCCGAGCGGTTCTAGGCGCTTCAGTCTGGAACTGCGCAACCGCTACGGTCGCAGGTTCGAATCCTGCCTCGGGCATGAATATGTGTGATGTCCTTAGGTTAGTTAGGTTTAAGTAGTTCTAAGTTCTAGGGCACTGATGACCTCAGATGTTAAGTCTCATAGTGCTCAGAGCCATTTTTTTTCTGTTCCTATGCTGACAGAAAAACAGTAATGAATTACAGAGCACAGCCACAGTACACACATACAATGTTAATAAAAGGTGGAGTACATATGCGATTTAGAGAACAATATAATCTGATCTAACATATTTCCGACCGTAAATAAAATCTGTAAACATTTTAGGAAAAAGAAAAGGCAAAAGCTCACTGAGGCCGCAAAAAATGTGCTGAAACATATTTCGACATTTAAAGTAAAACAATAATTGTGTATTTGTAAACAGGAGGACCCTCATAAATTCATTAATTAATGTAAGTGAATGAGGGTGGGTAGAACATCCGCAAGCAGGTAATCATTCTTCCCCCTCATGATCTGCCAGTGGAGTAGCAAAGTCAGTGACCAGAAATGCTACAAAGTACTCTCCGCTCTGCTCTGAAGAGTGTCTTGTGAAGCATGCATGTAAATCTAGATGAAGTGCTTGCAAGAATCAATATAAATGTGTCATGTAATCATATACAATGTGGTTATAATCACACTTCCACCACGTGAGCCAATGTACACTAAAAGCTATTACCGAGCGAGGTGGCGCAGTGGTTAGCACGCCGGACTTGCATTCGGGAGGACGACGGTTCAAACCGGCGTCCGGCCATCCAGATTTAGGTTTTCCGTGATTTCCCTAAATCGCTTCAGGTAAATGCCAGGACGGTTCCTCTGAAACGGCCGATTTCCTTCCCCGTCCTCCCATAATCTGAGCTGGTGCTCCGTCTCTAATGACCTCGTTGTCGACGGGACGTTAAACACTAATCTCCTCCTGCTCCGGAAAGCCATTTACCGTATGGGTATGCAGCTTTATAGGAATGATGTGCAGACTGTGCTTTGTTAGCAGTCTTAGTGTCATGACTTGCCATTATACGCCGGTGCTGGTACGACGACGTAGGATTGCAACACTAGCATAAGCGTGCATTATAACTGCAGACAGTCGACATGGGTCTGGACAAGGTGAGCGGGCCTTTTCTCGTTAAGTTGTTTTATCAAAACAACAGCAATAGTGCTGCTGATATTAGCGAGTATCGACGCATTAAAGGAATACGGAGAGAACCTCTTTCCGCACCGGGGTTGAAGCCCAAAAAGTGAGAGAACATTGAAAATCTCCCGCACCATGCATGCGCTGCAGCTTCAGTTGGTTGTGTAGGCGATTTGACAGACCGCAAGCGTCCAGCCTCAAATCGTTCGTCTCGACTCTCTCTACACCACTGTGGTGTATTGTAAGAAGTTATCGTTTACACACTATTCCTCACCGAACACTGTACGGTGCACGGCGGAGAGTAAATGGTACCAGTATTAGCGACTTGCTGTCGTAATCCATACGCGAATGTGCCTAATCTCTCGTATCTTATTATTTTCACCCCTACGCAACATAGGCGATGGTGCCATCCCAATGGTCGCTCAGTCTCCTTCGAATATAGGTTCTCCTAATTTACATAACAGGGCTTGGCGAGAAGTGCGTCTTCTTTCTTCTAGAGACTGCCACTTCCGTTTCCCGAGCATTTCTGTTACGTCTTCTTGAGGGCTATATCGACCCGTCAACATCCCGCCAGCGAGTCATTGCAGTCGTTCCATGTCTTTTGCCACGATTCCTTTGTAAGAACCGCAAGCAATGGAACAATGGACTGGCTGCGCTAGCGTCTAGTTGGCGATTTCTGCTACAGATGGACTGTATTTTGTCAGAACGCTTCCAAGAAGTCCAAGCACCTCTCTAATACTGATTGTTGGTACTACCCCTAATTTCTTATATGGTTCCAGAATGAGATCCCGAATGAGGTCCCGAGTTCGAGTCTCGGTCGGGCACACAGTTTTAATCTGCCAGGAAGTTTCTTATATGGTGTTACATGTTCACTGTATGCACCAGTAACCCTGTAATAAGATACCACTGGGTTCTTTATCTTTGTTATTTATGAAGAATTAAAGTCATTAATTATTTCACATAAAAACAAATCTAAGTGACTGACCTGTTAAGCTGAAACATATTCTGAATATGTAGAAATTTGCAATATCTTCTTCGTTTACTCTTAAAGCTTTGATCTTCCTCTACAACTATTCCCTCCTTTACTAAGCTGACTATTTCTTGATGCCTCATGATGTCCCTGTTTGCAGCTACTTTCTATCAGTCAAGCTATGCGATGACTTTCTTTTCTCCCTGATGTGATTCAGTACCTCGTCCCTAGTTACGCACTCATCAGCATTTTTCCTTAGCACCGTGTTTCAGAGGCTGCTGTTCTGTTCTTTTCCGAACTTTTATAAAGTTACTTAGTATCCTTCTTGATTTCATAAAATGCAATCAAGACGGATTATAAGTAACATTATAAAACCACTGATTGCGGTTATCCCATCAGACATTATGTCTGTTTTCGCAAACTTTTCCGAACTGTTTATCGTCCACGTTCCACTTCCGTTCGAGGTTTCGCTCAACACAAATATCTTCAGAAAATGCTATTTAATATTTAAAGAGGTGAATTTGTTCATTACTTCTTTGTGTATTTCAATATGCTTGTGTCTTTGGAATAGATACATAGTCATAAAATGGTAGCATATCTTTGAGAAACTAATTTAACAGCTACATACTTTTTGATGTCGTGAAGACAATCTGTTTAGCCTGAAGTTGCATGAGGATGGCCCAGACAGCTGAAACCCGGTTCTCAACTAAATATAAAATAAATATTACTGTCGAACATCTATACTGTACATTTCAGTTTTCAATTTAATTTTATATTCGGTGCAAACAAATTTTTCTTTTCCAGAAATATTTTTCTAGATATCGCCAGTTTAAGAAACAGATATTGCTTTTATTGATTTTAAACATAATTTTGACAATATCAATAGACAGGAACTTTGGAAAATAATGACGAATTGCGGATACTAGAAACATGCAATAAATGCGATAAAAAGTTTATATCAGGACACGACGAAAACTGTAGATCTCAATCGCACAGTGCCTAATGTGATACGAATTAACAACGGAATACGACAAGGCTTTTGAATCTCTCCAGCTTTGTTCAACATTTACATACGTGCATGAAACAATGCATATATAGAAAACTGAATTTCAAAAAGTCGTTTATCTAGACAGATGAATCATTTCAAATAACTTATGTGTGCAGACGATGCAGTGAACCCCGGCAGCTAAAAAAGGAATTTACTTACTGAAACAAATGACTGTGAACTTTGACACGGAGATCTCAGTATAAAATTCCAAGGCGATGGACTTCATGGGAAAGAACACATCAGAATCAAAACAATGGTGGATCATAAGACCTTAGAACAAGTAAACCATTTCGTGTATGTGGTGTCCGTTCTTACGGACATGTCTGAACGAACAGACACGACGTTTATACAACTGAAGCCAGGACGGCCAAAGATAGCTTCAATACGGAAGCACACGAATCTCAAACTCCTACAGGAATCGGTGAAATGGCGCGAGCAATGAGGCTAATGGGCAATGGGCGCTACATTAGTAGTGTGTGGATAATCTGAGATTTGGGTCTAACGGGAGGCGTGCTGGGTATTCCATGCAACCGCGATGACCACAGTGTCCGGATGACGCAGTGGTCAGTGCATCTGCCTAGTAGGCAGGAGGCCCGTGTTCGATTCCCACTCGAGCACAAATTTTCAACTTTCCTCGCTGATTTAAATCAATACCACGCGCAGCCAATGTCTGTAGTTTCTTTGTGTCTTAAACGATTTCAGTTACCCAGTAATTGAGGTTACATATTGTTGTGTACATAGTTCCGCGTAGTCAGCGCGTACACAACTTTCCCACTAGAGCGCGCCCCGATAAGCACAACAGCGCAGGCGTAGTGCTCTTCTGTCTCCACTCTACGAGATGGCGCTGTCTTAGAGACGGACCAAATTCTGCTTCCGCCGATCTGCGTATTAATATGTAACGCAGCCAATGAGATTGCTGCTAACGTAGAACCTTTTCTTCTCGTGGATCACACTCACGCAGTGATACCTGAACGTTCAAGGTATTATAACGAGTGTACAGACCTACGATTAGTCAGTCTGTATTAGTCTGCATTAGTCTGTAGTCACGTTTCAGTCTGCGCCTAATAAGATTATCATATTCCTGTACATAGCCATGAAGAGAAATGTATAGACACTTTGTCAAGTATCAGAGATATGTGAGAATAAGATTAATGTACCAAGACCAAAGGAACTTCAGATTGTCAATTGTAAACAGCATCCAGAATCAAGTTACGTAAGGTCTATGTTTTTTATTATTTTAATAAATGTGTGTGAAAATTAATCAAGTTCTGTTTAATGTTGGTCACCGTCAATCTGCTACTCTAAGCGTGCAATTGGCATTCCTATCGCCTGACCTAACGGCAGAAGATAAACACGCCACGATAAACCCACGAGACATATTGCTGACACTCGCCTACTTCGTTAGAGCGGCAAGTCAAATAATCTGATGGTGTGTGTACTGAAGGTCTTACAGTACGCACACCACACATATGGATACAGAAAATGTACTGAGATTAAGGTTATTAAATTCGGCCTGGTATGTCGAAAAGTTACCAGAAACCTTAGAAACAAAACTAAGAAACGTACTCAAATTAAATTCTACAAAACAATTGCGATCCCCTCACCGCCATATAGAAGCGAGACACGGGTGATTAGCAAAAAGCGAGGAAACCGTATTCAGGCACAAGAAAGGAAATTTCTGAGAAGAGTTGAAGGTTGCAAAACAGAAGACAGACTAAGGAATCTAACTATTCGAGAAGAACTAAAACTTTTTACTCTAAATGATAAAATTGTACATTGTAGAAGGAAACTGTTTGAACTCCTGGAAGGAATTGGAAGGAGGACACTCGCCTTAAACGTTAGAAATTATGTTTCAAGGAAGAAGTGGCAGAGGAAGACCGTGGTTAAGTTGGTAACCGTAACGCACAATTTTTGTCCGGTAACTGAAGAGAAGAAGGAACAGATGAACTTCTTTGTGCATATCTACTTCAGACATCGACAGTTTATTTTTTGTCCAAGTAACAAAACTCGTGAAGTACTTTTAGTAACTCAGCATCACCTGGTATAGTTTATCACGTCGCGATTGTCAAGCGCAATGGTACTTAGAAAGAATTTAAGCTGATGCACAGATAGAGGACGAGGGAATTCGCTTTGAGGAACCAGAATTTCCCGTTTCCCTCACACCTGTGAGTATATACACATATATGAATGACTCATTATCGCCCAGCTCAAACCACTAACGATGGGAACTCGAAATTTTGAGAGGGTGAGGATCGTACACTATAGGCATTGTTACGGAGGGATTGTTCGAAATTCTACTCCTAATGTGGTGAAACAGAGAATGAAAGGCTTTTTGAAAAGATGTCACAATGCAATTTTGAAGCTAGAACGATGTAAATTGATATCTGGTTCCTCAGTCAGAAATAAATTAAAAAAAAACGTGTTTCAGTGTTTTTGGAAATTTAACCCCTAAGAGGGAGAAGTAGGAGATGAAAATTTTTAAGAAAATATTTCGCTACATGATAAATTTTTTAAAGCTAAATCTATAGAAAATGATATTTCACTTATCTGTTAGGTATAAAGAAATATGTGATAGTAGATGAATGTTTCTGTGGAAATATCACCAAGAGAACGCAAAAGGCGTGATTAACAAAAAAATCTTGCACACCAGCTAGCACAACTGCTATTTTGTCAGACGTACACCGATCAGCCAAAACATTATGACCACCGACCTACCATCAATATGAACCAGTCTAGGCACCAGCAGCGTCATATGGCGAGGAATGACTGCTAGTCAGACATACGCACGGTGCATGTATGTAGTATCAGTGAGCGTGCTGTCCGCGTGTAGAATGGGGAAGGCACGCGATCTGTTCAAATGTTCAAATGTGTGTGAAATCTTATGGGACTTAGCTGCCAAGGTCATCAGTCCCTAAGCTTACCCACTACTTAAGCTAAATTATCCTAAGGACAAACACACACACCCATGCCCGAGGGAGGACTCGAACCTCCGCCGGGACCAGCCGCACAGTCCATGACTGCAGCGCCTAAGACCGCTCGGCTAATCCCGTGCGGCGCACGCATTCTATCTGAGTTTGACCGAGGGCAGATTGTGACGGCCAGGGGACTGGGCACGAGCATTTCGGAAACTGGACGACATATCGGGTGTTCAAGAAATGCTATGGTGAGTGTCTTCAACAAGTGCCGAAAGTGAAACCAGGTCCAGACCTCGTCGCGATCGGCGGCCACCTCTCAGTACAGCTGCTCGACGTTGTAGGCTGTGCAGACTGGTGAAAGAGGACTGGCGGCGAACTGTGGAGGGACAAACATCAGACTTTAATGCTGGGGAGAGTGCAAGTGTGTCTGAACACACAGTGCAGCACTGGACGTAGCTACAGTGGCAGAGCGTTGCATGGTCTGATGAAAACCGATACCTTCTTCATCGTGCCGATGGGAGGGCGCGAACCCGTCGTCTTCCAGAGAACAGCTCCTTGACACCTGTACTGCGGGGCAGAGACAGGTTAGCGGCAACTCCATTATGCTCTGGGGAATATTCACGTGGGCATCCATGAGTCCAGTGGAGCTCGTTCTGCGCACCATGACGACCAAGGAATAAGGCACACTGGTTACAGACCACTTGCACCTCTCCATGACGATCATCTTTCTCGATGGCAGTGGCATTTTTCAAGAAGATTACGCGCCACGTCAAAAAGCCAGGAGTGTGATGGAGTGGTGCGGGGAAAACCGCGGCGAGTTCCAATTGACGTGCTGCCACCCCCCCTCCCCCCCTGTCTACCCAACTCGCCAGATCTGAACTCGATCGAACACATCTGGGATGTGCCTGAACGTGGCGTCAGAACTCATCGCCCCTGTCCCCGAAATTTGGAGCAGATAGGTGACTTGTGTGTGCAGATGTGGTGCCAACTCTCTGCAGTGACCTAGCAAAGCCTCATTGCTTCCATTCCATGACGCATCGCGGGTCTTATCCGTGCCAAAGGTCGGCATACCGGCTTTTAGGGAGGTAGTCATTATGTTCAGGCTGATCAAAATAATGTTCAAATGTGTGTGAAATCTTATGGCACTTAACTGCTAAGGTCATCAGTCCCTAAGCTTATACGCTACCTAACGTAAATTATCCTAAGGACAAACACACACACCCATGCCCGAGGGAGGACTCGAACCTCCGCGGGGAGTTCCAATTGACGTGCTGCCACCCCCCCTCCCCCCCTGTCTACCCAACTCGCCAGATCTGAACTCGATCGAACACATCTGGGATGTGCAGCGCCCTAGACCGCTCGTCTAATCCCGCGCGCCTCTGGCTGATCAGTGTACATTCGGAAAAGACCATGCTTCTATTGCCTCAATTAGCGTGCAAAGTTTAAAAAGTGTTACAGTTTGTAAACAGCATAAAAATTCGATTAAAAGAAAAAAAAACTGTGCAGGCCATATGGTCTACGTGAGCGAAGCAGCAGCCGCTAAGCTAGTACTGTATAAGCGTGTGTAGCCTCTTCAGTGCCCCGTAGCGTGCTTTGCCGGTTTCATCAGTTTAACGGGCCTAGGGAAATGAAGTGGGTGCCTCCACTATCCTCTTGCAGATATTGTGTCTGCCGCCATCAAAAGCGCTCGGTGTTTTCCATGTAAACAGCTGTTTACACTGCCCCGTCGCAAACCGTGGGTGGCTGCCGGTACCTCGATGTGTGCCCGGACCGCGAGTTAGCGCTTGCAAAATAAAATTGCATGCGTAATGCCTTTTGATCTAAATCACAAACGAAAGAGCTGTTCACGGATTACAGCGCTCCAGCGAGGATGATTTTAGCATTTTGTGTTCAAAGAAGAGGAGCTTCCAGCGTTTTGCAAACACATGCTGTTAATACAGCCCGTCTGCTGACCACAACGCTCTGATAGTGGGTACACATCGCTAGCCTGAAACATCAGCAAAGAGACAGTACGTAAGCGTCCAATACCATGCCGACCTATATTTCGGGGATATTGTCGGTGCAAGTTTAATTAAAGGCAGTCGGAGCTAACGCAGTCGAATGGTAGGGCTCACCTGCAGGTAAACGGAAGAAAATTAAAAACTTTTGCCTCTGTGCCTAGTACCCATCCAGCGGACCTGATTCGATCTCTTAATACAGTTTGTTTATTGTCACTTTGTAATTTAAATAGTCGAATAGTCAATAGTATGAGTAGCCTGAAACATCAGTAAAGAGACAGTACGTAAGCTTCCAATAGCATGCCGACCTATATTTCTGGGATATTGTCAGTGCAAGTTTAATTAAAGGCAGTCGGAGTTAACGCAGTCGAAGGGTGGAGCTCACCTACAGGTAAACGTAAGAAAATTAAAAACTTTTGCCTCTGGGCCTAGTACCCATCCGGCGGACCTGTTTCGATCTCTTAATACAGTTTGTTTATTGTCACTTTGTAATTCAAATAGTCAATAGTATGAGAATGGTTGATGTTGGTATTTCAGAACAAGCAAAGTCACTGTTTATCTGAGAAGCATTTTCACTCTTCCAATTCATATTCGCTCTCAAACTGAGCACTATTGTTACGATACCACTTTAATTATAGTTAGAGTCATTCCCAATCGTCTGTTACGAAAACTCTGAAAATTTATTTTTAACACCGTATTTGACAAATACAGTTTATCATTATTCACACGTGATCGTTACTTTTAACGACTTGAACTACTGTTACTGGTTACACCAACTTTTTAAGAACTCTGTGTTATATACTCTCCATCGATAGTACTACCTATTCTTTACTGTTCTTCCTCTCATCACTTCTCAGCTACTGTTCTAATCGTCAACTTTAATCACTGGTTTCATAACGATTACTGTTCCTCACGATGCCACTCCCCTAACTCTTACCGACCCATATTTCTTACTCCCTCAACAGGACTCACAACTCTCATTCTTTGTCAAAACGTCTGCGCACTTTAATTACAAAAAGGCACAGTGTCAGCTCAAAAATCTCCAACGACAGTCTCATAGGTTGACAAAAAAACTTGGCCCCATAGTTACGGTTCTGTTACATCTGCCACAGACGGCCCCTGCCAGGCAGACTACACTCAAGACACCCCTGTGTAACCATATAACATACACAAGCACTAGCAGGCGCAACCAAGAGGAAAACAATTCTTCTAAACAAACATAACTGGCTAGAGACTAATGTGAACCTTTTTATGGAGAGGTCACCTCACAGATACGGGGAAAGTTGGAGTACTCAGCCGGCTCCACCGGCTTTATAAGGCCAGCGCAGCAGCAGTACAGCCAGTTCCCTACCGAGCTAGGACCAGCTCCGATGGACCTCACCAACGCTCTTGATGAATTGTCGTCTACAAGCATTTTGTTTTTGTGTGTATATAGTGATTGTTCGAGAAGTGTAGTTCAGTTTAATAAACGACATTATACTGAGTGTTCTACAATACTGAGTATTCTCCAGTGGCGATGAGGATAGGATCCAGCAGACTGTAGCACCTAGAACCGCTCGGTCACAACGGCAGGCTTTCTCAAATTGATTAGCAACTTTACAATATTGCGTTTTCTGTAACCATTGCAATGTAAACTAAAGATTATTTAACTTCATTACTTGAAATTTCACTAACTACTTTGTAGTTTTCGTCATCTGTCAAAATTCATTCCATGGTTGTTCCATAGAAGTAGTCGCGCAATAACAATTCGGTTACAACTGATTCTACTTTCTTCTTTGGATTTAATTTGTTCTTGGGAACCGAAGTTTTTCCCCAGACAGCAGGGACGTTAGGAACAAGTGTCACTAATTACATCAATTATCCGAATGTGTATGTCCGTTATAGCAGGACTCGAAAATAAAAGCCATATTCTAGAATGTATATACTTCATACAGTAGGTATGTAATTCTTCCATCGAACGGTGACTAAAAATAACATTAAGTTTCTGTCTTGCACCCGAAGTACGTGTGTAAAAATAATGTTGGCTATGTCACAACATAGTTCTCGAATTCCTAGAGCAGTTTTCACCGATGACCTACTATACAAAGAAAGTACTGTTAACCTCCTTTACTGGGGGGTGGTAGTAGAGTTTTGCTTGTCACCTCTGAAACAATCAGTGCTTTATGACGGTCTTCACTTCTTTTCTACACACTCAACCTACAGTGTGGCACATTTTCCTCAACGATGCATAATGTGGTGCACAACCTGGTTGCAGGAATCTACGTTTACACTGTTCAAAAAACGCACAGACAGAAATACAATTTCAAACAGTGGAGGTCGCTATTGTACAGCCTTTATTGTGATGACCGGTTTCAGCAAACTACGTAGCCACCATCTTCGTCTCCGAGAATCTACTGCAACCCACATCCTCTTGAATCCGCTTAGTGTATTCATCTCTTGGTCTCCTTCTACGATTTTTACTCTCCGCGCTTCCCTCCAATACTGAATTGGTGATCCCTTGATGCTTCAGAATGTGTCCTACCAACCGATCCCTTCTTCTAGTCAAGCTGTGCCACAAATTCCTCTTCTTCCCAATTCTATTCAGTACCTCCTCATTAGATATCTGATCATCTGATCTTTAGCATTCTTCTGTAACACCACGTTACGAAAGCTTCTATTCTCTTCTTGCCTAAACTATTTATCGTCCTTGTTTCACTTCCATATATGCCTACACTCCATACAAATACTTTCAGAAAAGACCTTCTGATACTTCAGTCTATACTCTAACAAATTTCTCTTCTTCAGAAACTCTTTCCTTGCCATTGCCAGTCTATATCCTCTCTACTTCGATCATCATCAGCCATTTTGCTCCCCAAGTAGCAAAACTCATCTACTACTTTAAGTTTTACATTTCCGAATCTACTTCCCTCAGCAACATCTGATTTAATTCGACTACATTCCATTATCCTCGTTTTGCTTTTGTTGATGTTCGTCTTACATCCTCCTTTGAAGACCCTGCGCATTCCGTTCAACTGCTCTTCCAGGTCTTTTGCTGTCTCTGACAGGATTACAATGTCATCGGCAAACCTCAAAGTTTTTATTTCTTCTCCATTGATTTTAATTCCTCCGCCATATTTTTCTTTTGTTTCCTTTCCTGCTTGCTTAATATATAGATTGAATAACATCAGGGGTATGCTGCAACCCTATCTCGCTTCCTTCTCAGCCATTGCTTCCCTTTCATGCCCCTCGACTCTTATAACTGCCATCTGGTTTCTATGCAAATTGTAAATAGCCTTTCGCTCCCGGCATTTTAGCCCTGCCACCTTCAGAATTTGAAAGAGAGTATTCCAGTCAACATCCTCAAAAGCTTTCTCTAAGTCTACAAAAGCTAGAAACGTAGGTTTACTTTTCCATAACCTATCTTCTATGAGAAGTCGTAAGATCAGTATTGCCTCGTGTGTTCCAACATTTCTACAGTCTGATCTTCCCGAAGGTGTTTTTTTCTAGTTTTTCCATTCGTCTGTAAGGAATTTGTGTTAGTATTTTGCAGCGGTGACTTACTAAATTTATAGTTCGGTAATTTTCACGGCAGTCAACACCTGCTTTCTTTGGGATTGGAATTATTATATTCTTGTTGACGTCTGAGGGTATTTCACCTGACTGATACATCTTGCTCACAAGATGGGAGATTTTTGTCAGAACTGGCTCTCCCAAGGCTATTAGTTGTTCTAATGGAATGTTATCTACTCCTCGGCCTTGTTTCGATTTAGATCTTTCAATGCTCTGTCAAACTCTTCACCTAGTATCATATCTCTCATTTCATCTTCATCTACATAGTCTTCCATTTCCATAATGTTGCCCTCAAGTACATCGTCCTTGCATAAACACTCAATATACTCCTTCCACCTTTCTGCCTTCTCTTCTTTTCTTATAACTGGTTTTCCACCTGAGCTCTTGATATTCATACAAGTGGTTCTCTTTTCTCTAAAAGTCTCTTTAATTTTGCTGTAGGGAGTATCTACCTTACCCCTAGTGATACATGACTCTATGTCCTTAAAAATAGTCCTCTAGTCATCCCTGCTTAGCCATTTTACACTTGCTATCAATATCATTTTTGAGACGTTTGTACTCCTTTTCACCTGCTTCATTTTCTGCATTTTTATATTTTCTCCTTTCATCAAATTCGATATCTCTTCTGTTACCCATGGATTTCTATCAGCCCTCATCTTTTTACCTATATGATCCTATGCTTACTTCACTATTTCATCTGTCAAAGTTACCCATTCTTGTACTGTATTTCTTTTCCCTACGCTTGTCAATAGTTCCCTAATACTCTCTCTGAAAATCTGTACAATTTCTGGTTCTTTCAGCTTATTCAGTTCCCGTCTCCTTGAATTCCTGTATTTTTGCAGGCTCTTCAGTTTCTGCAATACATAACCAGTAGATGTCCGTCCCCGATAGCTGAGTGGTCAGCGCGACGGAATGTCAATCCTAAGGGCACGGGTTCGATTCCCGGCTGGGTAGGAGATCTTCCTCGCTCAGGGAATGGGTGTTGCGTTGTCCTAATCATCATCATTTCATCCCCCATCGACGCGCAAGTCGCCGACGTGGCGTCAAATCGAAAGACTTGCACCCGGCGAACTGTCTACCTGACGAGAGGCCCTAGTCACACGACTTTTTTTTTACCAATAGATAGTGGTCAGAGTCCACATCTGCCACTAAAAATGTCTTACAGGTTAAAACTTGGTTCCTAAATCTTTGGCTTACCATTAGATAATCTCGCACCTTCCAGTGTCTCCAGGCCTCTTCCACGTATACAACCTTCTTTCATGATTCTTAAACTAAGTGTTAGCTATGATTAAGTTAAGCTCTGTGCAAAATTCTACCAGGTGGCTTCCTCTTTCATTCCTTACCCCCATTCCATATTCACCTACTAATTTTCCTTCTCTTCCTTTTCCTACTATCAAATTCTAGTCCCCCATGACTATTAAATTTTCGTTTCCCTGCAGTATCTGAATAATTTCTTTTACCTCATCATACATTTCTGCAATCTCTTCGCCATCTGCAGAGCTAGTTGGTATATAAACGTGTACTACAGTGGCAGGCGTGGGCTTCGTTTCTGTCTTGGCTACAATAGTGCGTTCACTATTCTATTATTCATTATTAAACCTACTTCTGCATTACCCTTATTTGATTTTGTATTTATAACCCTGTATTCACCTGACCAAAAGTCTTAATCCTCCTGCCAACGAACTTCACTAATTCCTGCTACATCTAACTTCAACCTATCCATCTCCCTTTTTAAATTTTCTAACCAACCTGCCCTATTAAGGGATCTGACATTTCACACTCCGATCGGTAGAACGCTAGTTTTCTTTCTCCTGATAACGATGTCCTGCTGAGTAGTCTCCACCCGGAGATCAGAATGGGGGACTATTTTACCTCCGGAATATTTTACCCAAGACGACGCCATTATCATTTAACCATACAGTAAAGCTGCATGCTCTCGGGAAAAAAATAAGGCTGTAGTTTCCCCTTGCTTTGAGCCTTCGCAATACCAGCACAACAAGGCCTTTTTGGTTAATGTTACAAGGACAGATCAGTCAATCATCCACACTGTTGCCTCTGCAACTACTGAAAAGGTTTTTGCCCCTCCTCAGGAACCAGACGTTTGTCTGGTCTCTCAACAGATACCCTCCATTGTGGTTGCACCTACAGTACGGGTATCTGTCTGTATTGCTGGTGCACACAAGCCTCCCCACCGACGACAAGGCCCATGCTTCATGGGGGGAGAGAGGGGGTGTTTCTGTAAAAAATTATAAATATTTCGTTCTTGGTACTTTACGTCTGACACCTGCCAAAAGTATGGTGAAGTAGCGTATGTGACAATCTGAGTCTCTCTCCCAAGCATTCATTAATGCACAGCTCTAGAGACAGGGCTTTTGCTGTTAGTGAACTACTCTGCATACTGCGGTACAAAGCACCCACTGCCAAGCACTTTGCGTGGTCGTGCGGTGGCGTTCTCGCTTCCTGCGCCTGGGTTCGATTCCCGGCAGGGTCAGGGATTTTCTCTACCTCGTGATGACTGGGTGTTGTGTGATGTCCTTAGGTTAGTTAGGTTTAAGTAGTTCTAGCTTCTAGGGGACTGATGACCATAGATGGTAAGTCCCATAGTGCTCAGAGCCATTTGAACCAAGCACTTTGCAGGTAACTGGGAAAGTAGGTAGGAAACAGTTCCCAGCTGGCGGCTTTAATACGCACCTGCGGCTGTGCGTAGAGTTGTCCACCGGTGTTTCGCAGCCGTGGCGCAGTGTTGGCGGCAAAGCACCCGCAGCCCTGCACCTGCCGGCCGCTGCAGCCTGTAAACAGGACGACATTAGCGCGCCCCAGCCCCTGGTAATCGACCTCTGGGCCACAGGTGCCGGCCAGCGAGTAGCGAGCCGTGTAGCGCGGGCTGCCGTCAGCCGCGACGCAGGGGCAGCTTAACGAGGAACACCGGCTGCGCCTCCACTCACCCCGCAACGTCGGCCGTCTCCTTCAACCAGGGCGGCCTCGCTTTTCCGGACAGGTGGTGTTTCTCGTGCTCGCTCCTCTGCCTCTGCCACCTGCCTTGCACACTAATATAAACATTTCGTTGCTGATTTTACCCTGTGGACCAAAACTAACGTTGATTGGTTTCGAACACAAAGTATTAAAGAGAAAAGCATAATTTTATTTTCCCATAACTGCAGGTCATATTATGAGTGAATAATTTGAAAACATGGTGTTATATGGACAGAAACTTCACATTCTGCAGGTGTCTTCTCATGCATGCTCCAATCCTCCTTTTTGCCTTTTACTTCAGTGCACATTTTCTAGAAAATGCCTGGCTATAAGACGAGCAGATTTTAATGTTTGACGCGAGCGTCACGTTGGTGACCCTTGTTGCGGACAGGATATGGCAAAATCTTCCCCGATGTTAATCACCAGTTTCAATCTGCTCTCAGCTGTCATGTTATTTGTACAGAATATATGCACTGAGGCAAGCAATATTCAAAAAAATGTCGAAAAGCTTCTGAAAAAATTGTGTCAACCTTCGTCTGCCCATTTGGTATCCTTGCAACTCGGAATCGCTTTTATCATCGCGCCCCATATTCTTGTTGTAATCTGTGACAACTTGTGGCTTTTGCACAATGCAGTTCTTTACATTTACTTCTCGAAATTTATCGTCATGGACAGTGTTAGCTATAATGACGTCTCTCTTATCCTTGTACTTCATCAACATCTGCTCGTTTCTGCACGTCCTCCTTCACTTTTCATTTTTATGTTCTGCTGCTTGTGCCCTAGAATGGCGCTGTACTTAGTCATTAGTTAGTTATATTTTCATTGATCAATCTCACGGTAACCGTTATGATGTGGAATGTGTCAAGTGCTTAAGAAATGCACACGTGAATCAATTAGTTTGTCACGGTGGCCGAGCGATTCTAGGCGCTTCAGTCAGGAACCGTGTGACTGCTACGGTCACAGGTTTGAATCCTGCCTCGGGCATGGATGTGTGTGATGTCCTTAGGTTAGTTAGGTTTAAGTAGTTATAAGTTCTAGGGGACTGATGACATCAGATGTTAAGTCCCATAGTGCTCAGAGCCATTTTTGAATTAGTTTGTCAGCCCAATCTGGGATAGTGTGTTGTGTTGGCAGAATGGCAGAAGAGCCAACACCGTGTTACTAGAGGAGGCCGAAATGCACGCGTTTTAGCTCACGCAGGCTGGCGTGAGGAGGGAAGAACTATACTGACGTGAGGTCTGGAACGTGACAAAGAATTAGAATTCAGAAAGCGGACATAATTAGTTTGATACTTAACTTTAATCCATTAACGATGAACGTCGCTCTTGACGGTACATGAGTCACAATATTATCTGTTCAGAAGACATAGTAACTGAATATGGCGCCTTGCTAGGTCGTAGCAAATGACGTAGCTGAAGGCTATGCTAAACTGTTGTCTCGGCAAATGAGAGCGTATGTAGACAGTGAACCATCGCTAGCAAAGTCGGCTGTCCAACTGGGGCGAGTGCTTGGGAGTCTCTGTAGACCTGCCGTGTGGCGGCGCTCGGTCTGCAATCACTGATAGTGGCGACACGCGGGTCCGACGTATACTAACGGACCGCGGCCGATTTAAAGGCTACCACCTAGCAAGTGTGGTGTCTGGCGGTGACACCACATAGTGTTCTAGTTGTCAAGACAAATACAACAATCCTTCCGAGGTAAATCAGGAGCAAGCTCCAAAACAACTGCAAAAGTTAATTTCTCTTCAGGATTAATGGCTGCCGCAAATTCTCTAGTTACCGGTATAAACAATGAAAGAAATTGTAACTGGTCAAAAATACTTTATCTTGGCTGACGAGAGGTACCATCTAGTAGAGAAAGCATTACCTAATAGCGTTATAACACCTATCCTGTGTGCCGTACTACAGCGGCACCCATTTGTAGGAGAGGGGTCTAGGACTACGCAGTCCTGTTGCGCATTCCTAAGCTATTATTCCATGCAGCACTACGAAATTTGTAGCAACCAAGTCTACCATCAGAAAATTACTGTTCAACATCTTGTGACCACAACGTTTGGAATCTGTGGTAGAGTATTGTAGTAGGCTTCTATTAAGCACGCCAGTGTTATGTAGGGTGTAAAAAAAATGTACACAAAGAAACACTTTTTATGTGACAAAAATGTCACTGCTACACCTATTCCCCACTAGAGGGTGGTGAAAGTATTGACACTAGCGATGTTCAGAGACGGCCTTCAAACTGTCGCGTCGTGAACATTGTTTTAGAGATGTTGAAAATTTCGTCCTTTTACATTAATTCACAAGTGGCATTGGAGTGCTAATGACTCAATAACACGCTCGAAACAACCAGGTGATTCACGAATAATGTTTGCAGCCAGCCGGAAAACCTCGTCTTCTGCATCCGTTATCGCTTACTGACCTGCTTCAGCACATTCTCTAACATTTGCAGTAGTAGTTCACGGTGAAAGATACGGTAATTTCCTATACTGGGCGTGTTAGGCAAAAGATACGGCCCAATCAGATGGTCGTGCACGGTATCAGCTACCATATATTTGGTAAATTTAAGTTGATGGTGAAAAACACGAATTGCCTTAGGATTTTTCAACTCCCAGTCATGGCTGTTGTGTTTGTTGAACTGTGAACTTTGGCCTATTGGAAGTCCAGCGTCAAATTCATCACGGATACATTGCGAGGAAATGATGCACTTGTGGCATTTGTGTCACATACAGAAAGTGTTACTTTTTGTCTCCTCTCATAATTATATAATTTTCTGTACATATTTTTTACACACTGTGTAGACACAACGCACTTGGGAGAGCAGTGCTTAAAGCGAGCGTGTGTCTGGAACGATCTAACAATTTACACGCCAGAACGTCCTTATAGTTCAAACACGCGGGCAGAAATATTCACAGCAGGCGGGACAGAACATTTAAAATCCATTACTTCTCACACACTTATGAAGTAATAATGAGGTAGAGAGAGATACGATAGATGCGGAGGAAAAATGCTTCAAAATAAAATTCGCTGGTTCTCTGGTGTGTGAAGTGTGTTTGGTCACAGCATCTAGGGGAGCGTTTGTTCAATTGAGGTGAACTGTTACAGATTTGGAATTGAACAATAAGAAATTAGCACGCTTAAGCATATATGCATGGTTACATATAACAATGGAAACTGTTGTGATCACAGACAAATTTATTCCTCGCAGTGGCGTATGCTTGGATCATTGGATACTATGTTGCTTACGCTTTACGAGACAGGAATACCTTTCTTATCAACGTCGAACAGTGTGCAGTAGAACAGATGTCAATTCCACACATCAAAAAAAAGTTTGTATCACCTCGGTTTCGAGAGTTCCGGAATATGTACGTAAAACTGAAGTAGAGATCAACATAAGCAACATTTCCGCCCTTTTTATTGCTCAGAAAAACCACACATTGCCTGTTGTACCACCATACAGCGAGACATTCAGAGGTGGTGGTCGAGATTGCTGTACACACCAGTACCTCTAATACCCAGTAGCATGTCCTCTTCCATGGGTGCATGCCTGTATTCGTCGTGGCGTACTATCCACAAGTTCATCAAGGAAATGTTGGTCCAGATTGTCCCACTGCTCAACGGCGATTCGGTGTAGATCCCTCATAGTGGTTGGTGCGTCACGTCGGCCATTAACGCCCTTTTCAATCTATCCCAGGCATGTTCGATAGGGTTCATGTCTGGAGAACATGCTGATCACTCTAGTCGAGTGATGTCATTATTCTGAAGGAACTCATTCACAAGATGTACACGATGGGAGCCCGAATTGTCGTCCATGAAGACGAATGCCTCGCCAATATTCTGCCGATATGGTTGCACTATCGGTCGGAGGATGGCATTCACGTATCGTACAGCCGTTACGGCATCTTCCATGACCACCAGTGGCGTACGTCTGCCCCACATAATGCCACCCCAAAACAGCAGGGAACCTCCACCTTGCTGCACTCGCTGCACAGTGTGTCTAAGGCGTTCAGCCTGACCGGGTTGCCTCCAAACACGTCTCCGACGATTGTCTGGTTGAAGGCATATGCGACAGTCATCGGTGAAGAGAACGTCGGATTTACGAAAGCAACAACAATAGGAACAACAAGAAAAAATATGTAGCTCTCACTTACAATGGAAGAATTGCAGACAAAATTGAAAGATGCTTTCGTAAATCCGACGTTAAAATAGGGTTCCGAACAAATAACACGTTAAAATTGAAGCTCCGGCATAGAATATGTAATAGTAGGAATAAATTTCAGGATTCAGGTGTATATAAAATCAAATGTAATGACTGCTGTAAACAATATATAGGGCAGACTGGTAGGAACTTTGAAACCAGATTCAGGGAGCACACCTACTCTCAAAACAAAACAGCTTTTGGGGCGCATATGGCTGCGACAAAGCACTCAGTCACGAATATTGAAAACAACTTAGACATCCTGCATAGAGCTCACAAGGGACGATTTCTTAACATTTTAGAAGAGATCGTAATATACACCCACAAAAATAAAGATCCTGATTTAATCCTCAACGAACAAAGCGAATTCAATCATAACGCCTATTTTAGCATTTATGACGACCTACTAAGATGACAACTGTTGCGTATGGAGATCCAGGCCGAGGGATGAGATGCGGTGCGCGGTGGAGAAGCCGGAAGACGCGTGCAACGCCTGGCGTCGTTGACGGGGCCCTCCTGTGCGGCCCTCTTGCCCGCGGCGATGGACATCAGACGACTGAGCAGACCGCGGCACAACACCAAAGTGGCGGGAACCACGGAAGCAGACCGTAGAAGAAAACAAGTTCACACCAGCACCATAGATATATAAATCGCCCTATGCCTTTTAGATCGTATAAAAACGATAATTTTACTGTTTTTTAATCCTGACAAGTACAGATTTTAGCTTTGACATCTACATATTTTAATTAAAATTTTTTAATATAAAAAAGATCTACTGAATACAGTATGTGCAAATGGAATGTAACAAATGTACCAGACGCCACCTGTCGGTAATAGTGTTATATTTAATATAAATGACGTGCACTTTGCCAACCAATTTTATGTGACGTAGCATGTGAAAGTTGCTGGATTTGGACGGGTTACTCCTGTAACTGAAATATAAGGTACGTTCTGGTACATTTGATGTTGATTAGATAGGATGAAAAAGATTTGCTTTCGTGAAATAGTAAATTAGCGTAATTATTTTTACAGATCTGAAGATGGTTCTGAATGAACCGAAACCGGTCATATGAATAATAAAAAATTTGCAATCAAGACGGATTTTAAGTAACAGATACAGGAGAGCTGCCAGATTGAGAGGACGTTGGTCGCTGGGTTTCATACGCTATTCCAGATACACCCACATATTCTTTATGGGATTAAAATTGGATGATTCAGCAGCCAGCCTTAATGTTCATCAAACCATGTTGTTGTCATCTCGGAGACGAGTCAGTGTGTCCACAAACACTCATCACGAAGATGTAGCAAAAAGAGTAAGAATTCATCTCCGATAATATTTCAATACAGAGTACATCCTGGTTCACGTTCGCAGCAACTCGAATGAGTGGGTGCAAGCTACGGTACAGAAAAACACCCAAAAACAACGCAGAATCACCTACTTTGGAACTATACCCTTCAGCCGTCTCATTGGGCCAGTGGTGCATTCGTTATCTTGCTTGAATTGAAAAGACGCAACATTGTGACCCGCTCAAGCACAGTATACGTTTCTAGTCAGATGCTGTTTCGTTTGTTTTTGTTTCAACCACTGAGGAAGTGCTACATTATATGCTACTCTGAGCAATGGCCTTCGTACATGGTCATCGTGTTTAAAGTACGCACGAGTTCTTGTACCCTTTTCTGCTCCTTCAACGATTGTCTGTTGTTCCTGATGTAGTAGAAGCGTAATTTCAATGAATGACCAGCTCTCTTTGTGTACTGTGTATCGCTCATCATCAGTGGATTACAGGCTAGCCATGAATCGTTTTGCTCTTCACTTTGCTTTCTGGGTTTCTTTTTCTGTGTTTCCTGTACTGGTCGTTTCACAGTGTTCGCGATGCTAGTATCGCCTCGGCAATCATGAAATCATCTGGTCCTCTTGACTTTTTATGAGGACAAATTTACAGCTAATCCGCTTATCTTTTACCATGCGCCAAACTGTCTGGTATTCTTTTTATATGATGTCTGCATATGAGGCATTCGCACACGTTGTGAAGCCCGAGAACTTTATTCAGTACACTTTGGTGTGCCTGTCGAGATCAGCAGAAATCTGCGGCTGTCTACTCATGACGCTCTAGTGTACGGGAACACGTGTCGAGGTTGAGTGATTGTAGGAGGATACAAGATGAATTATGCAAAATTTCTAATTCATCTGATTCTAAATGTAGAAAAAATGTAAGTTAATGCAGACGAATAGGAAAATCAAACCCGTAGTTTTCGAATACAACATTAGTAGGGTGCAGCTTGACACAAACTATATGAAATGAACGAGCATGTGAGGATTATGGTAGGTAAAGCGAATGATCGACTACGGTTTATTGGGAGAATTTTAGGGAAGAGTGGATCATCTGTAAAGGAGACTGCATATAGGACGCTGGTGCGACCCATTCTTGAGTACTGCTCGAGTATTTGGGATCCGTACCAGGTCGGATTAAAGGAAGACATCGAAGCTATTCAGAGGCAGACTGTTAGATTTCCTACCGGTAGGTTCGATCAACATTCGAGCGTTACGGAGATGCTTCGGGAACTCAAATCGGAATCCAAAGAGGGGAGTCGAAATACTTTTCACAGAACACGAGAAGATTTAAAAGGCGTCTGCAGCTGACTGCAGAACGATTCTACTGCCACCAACGTATATTGCGCGTGAGGACCGCGAAGATATGATAAGATAAACTAGGGCCTGTGCGTAGCCTTATAGACAGTTTTTTTCTCTAGGTCCGTTTGCTAGTGGAATAGGAATGGAATTAACCTCTAGTGATACAAGGTACCGTCTGCCAGTAACTATATGGCGGCTGGCAGAATATGTATGTAGATATAGATGTGACTGGTCCTCTTACTCAATAGCTTCCCATGTCAGAACTGCTTTTCAGATTACAAAATAGTGATCTTATATTTAGGACAAACTACAGACCAAGGACAGGATCGGCAGTCGGAATCTTTTGTGATCTTTCCAAGGAGTCTGAGTCTGTAGACCAAGCCGGCCGGAGTGGCCGTGCGGTTCTAGGCGCTACAGTCTGGCACCGCGTGACCGCTACGGTCGCAGGTTCGAATCCTGCCTCGGGCATGGATGTGTGTGATGTCCTCAGGTTAGTTAGGTTTAAGTAGTTCTAAGTTCTAGGGGACTGATGACCATAGCAGTTAAGTCCCATAGTGCTCGGAGCCATTTTTCTGTAGATCAAGCTACATTATTAGAATGAGCCAGGTTTTATGGAATTATTGCCTTTACACACAGCTAGTATGAATCTTATTTAACAAAGGAAATGAAAAAGTTGTGTTGAACAATTCAGTGTTGGGAGGGTATAAAATTTAAGTTACTGGGGAGAAATAACAAACTTACTCTCACAGAGACCACTCGTATTCCTTATATATGTACACGCCCTTCCACGTAAAATTCAACTTGCAGATTTGGTACTTTTTGCAGGTGACACCTGTGCCGTATTAAATCCCATTAGAGAAAAATCAAATTTTTACGATGTTTTCAAAGAATTATGAAATTGCTCTCTGAAAATGAATTCTCCATAACTTTTGAGAAAATACTCTATGTTCAGTTCTGTTACCAATAAAGACATTCCAAAAACTGATATTGTACATGAAAGGAGTCAGTAAATGGGGTAGAATACTCCAAATTTTTGGGTGTACATATTGATGAAAAGTTGAGTTGGAACAAGTATATTACTGAGATGCTCAAACAATTGCATTCAATTACTTTTCCTCTTCGTATAACTGCTGGTCCTGGCTGGAAACAAAAGAATAAACTTGGTTCTATATTTTTCATATTTTCGCCCAATAATGTCTTATGGAATAATTTTTTTAAGGTAACTCACTACTTAAAACGAAAGTATTGATTGAACTAAAAGGAGCAGTAAGAATAACATATGGCGTTCACCAATGGTCATCTCAATGAGTTACACACATTATCTGCACCATCGCGCGGGATTAGCCGAGCGGTCTAAGGCGCTGCAAAATGGCTCTGAGCACTATGGGACTTAACTGCTGTGCTCATCAGTCCCCTAGAACTTAGAACTACTTAAACCTAACTAACCTGAGGACATCACACACATCCATGCCCGAGGCAGGATTCGAACCTGCGACCGTAGCGGTCACGTGGCTCCAGACTGTAGCGCCTAGAACCGCACGGCCACGCCGGCCGGCTGAGGCGCTGCAGTTATGGATTGTGCGGCTGGTCCCGGCGGAGGTTCGAGTCCTCCCTCGGACATGGGTGTGTGTGTTTGTTCTTAGGCTAATTTAGGTTAAGTAGTGTGTAGGCTTAGGGACTGATGACCTTAGCAGTTAAGTCCCATAAAATTTCACACACATATCTGCACCATCACATTGCAAATATTCACTGATGAAATTTGTCGTAAATAGTTCATCACAATTTGAGGAGAACAGTGATGTGCATACCGACAACACTCGAGGAAAGAAATGGTTTTTATCACCCACTACTAAAGCTGTCGGTGGCTCAGAAAGGTGTTCAGTACGCAGCAAGAAACATTTATTATCATTTGCCGAATAACCTAAAATCTCTGGCAGGTGCCAAAGCTCCCTTTTAAGTTTCTCCTGGACAACTCCTTCTATTTCATGGACGGATTTTTATTTAAAAACATGTTGCCAGTATAAAATACACAAATAAAATAATAAAATAGAAATCAAATAATAAAAATAAGCACCTTGTTTTTAAGTGTGCAAGTGTAGTTGCATAAGTAGGAATAAAAAAGTAAGGGAACTTATAGCCATTGTGGATGCAGAACGCTGTAGCTATACCTTTAAAAAATAACTTTTTCACTAATGTTAAAACTAAACACGTCTTCATACTAGTAAATCTAAATCGGCTCGTTTCATATCATTTCGATAAAGGAAGCGTTCAAATAACCCACGGCTCATGTAACTAACTAACGAAATATCATTTATCTTAGTCCACTGATAATCAGTGTATTCTCATATACTGGGTGATCAAAAAGTCAGTATAAATTTGAAAACTGAATAAATCACGGAATAATGTAGATAGAGAGGTACAAATTGACACACATGCTTGAAATGACATGGGGTTTTCTTAGAACCAAAAAAATACGAAAGTTCAAAAAATGTCCGACAGGTGACGCTTCATCTGATCAGAATAGCAATAACTAGCATAACAAAGTAAGACAAAGCAAAGATGATGTTCTTTACAGGAAATGCTCAATATGTCCTCCATCATTCCTCTACAATAGCTGTAGTCGAGGAATAATGTTGTGAACAACATTGTAAAGCATGTCCGGAGTTATGGTGAGACATTGGCGTCGGATGTTGTCTTTCAGCATCCCTAGAGATGTCGGTCGATCACGATACACTTGCGACTTCAGGTAACCTCAAAGCCAATAATCGCACGGACTGAGGTCTGGGAGGCCAAGCGTGACGAAAGTAGCGGCTGAGCACACGATCATCACCAAACGACGCTCGCAAGAGATCTTTCACGCGTCTAGCAATATGGGGTGGAGCGCCAGCCTGCATAAATATCATACGTTCCAGCAGATGTGTATCAGCCAGGCTGGGGAAGATGCGATTCTGTAACATATCGGTGTACGTCTCACCCGTCACGGTAGCAGTTACAAAACCAGAATCACACATTTCCTCGAAGAAAAATGGCCCGATAACGGTAGATGTGGTAAGTTCAACTCATACCGTGACTTTCTCGTCGTGCAATGGAGTTTCGACGACAGTTCTAAGATTTTCGGTAGACCAAATTCTGCAGTTGTGGGCGTTGACATACCCTTGGAGCGTGAAATGAGCTTCGTCGGTCCACAACACGTTACTAAACCAATCGTCATCTTCCGCCATCTTTTGAAACGCCCACACCGCAAATGCCCTCCGCTTCACTAAATCGCCAGGTAACAGTTCATGATGCGGATGGATTTTGTACGGATAGCATCGGAGGGTACGGCTAAGTGCCAACCAAACAGTAGTGTATGGAATGCCGGTGCGACGTGCGACTGCACGAGCGCTGACTTCCCCGTGCATAGACGAACCCACTACAGTCTCCATTTCTTCTTGAACTGTCTCAGCAGCATGTGCGCCATGTGATCGGTCGGCCACTACGGGGTCTATCGTCAAAACAACCCGTGGCTTCGAACTTCGAAATCATTCTCGCCACAGCTGCATTTGTGAACGGACTTTTACCCGTTCGAATCCCCTTCCTATGGCGATAGGATCGTAACGCTGAACTAGCACATTCCCCATTCTGCTAATACAGCTTCACTAAAAGCGCCTTTTCAGGTAACGTCAACATGCTGCGACTGCTAGCGCATCTGATTCTCTCTCTCTCATTACAGATCCTTTTATACACGATTGTCATGCGCAGTCACTGACGTTTTGCTGTCCAGCGCCATCTGTAGAACATTTTGTGAACCTTGTTTTTTTTTTGTTCTAATAAAACCCCATGTCATTCCAAGCATGTGTGTCAATTTTTACCTCTCTATCTACATTATTCCGTGGTTTACTAAGTTTTCAAATTTATACTGATTTTTTGATCACCTGGTATATACAGGGTGAAGCGAAATTCGCGCACTCGGGCTTCACGGCGCAACTCCTTACATGCCAGTGATAAAAAAAAGTCTCTCACAAAATTTCGTCCAGCGAGTACATCCGGCAGAAAAAGGACGTTAAAGAGTGGCAACCTTGCAACACTGTAACCACATGTATGGTAGCTACCTCTGTTAGCACTTATTTGTTATGCTGTACAGTTGTGCAGTGGATGTAGTTTTGGGTTAGCATGCAGGAGGTCGAGGGTTCGATCCTGGATGGAGGCGTATTCTTTTTTATTTGCTAATTGCGTTCTGACATTTCATACTGTAATATACACCCTTTCTTAGGCCACGTGTATCCTAAATTTACTACATTTTGTAATGCTGAACACAACAAATCGGTGGTTAGACAAATAAGAAATAGACAGTCGAAGCAAACGACCTGTCATAGGACAGAATAACTACAAAAACAATATCAATTTGGAGATGCTAAAAATCATAGCACAGTACAGTAGCACAACATCTACTTGTCATTTATACTACATGTAATATGAGCGCTCAGATATCGCATATTAGCAACCAGTGACAATAATAATTTCCGTATTAATGACCACATGACTTTCACAATAGAAAAAGTTACCTCAGAACAACAGATGCTCAAAGTGACGTCCCTGCATGTCCCAACATTGCGCAACCCGCCGGATCATACAGTTCTGGACCATTCACAGCAAAGCTGCGTCCTCAGTAACAAGAGCAGCATGAACATGAACTACCAATTCGTCCACATTCGTCGGCGAAGTAGAGTACATGTTCTTCTTCAGGTGTTCCCACAGGAAGAAGTCCAGGGGATTTAGGTCAGGTGAAAGCAGTGGCCATACAACGGGCCCTCCACATCTAAGCCATTTCCCTGGAACTGTTCTGTCCAAATACTGTCGCACATTAATTCCAGAGTGTGAAGGTACACAGAGTGTGAAGGTGTGTTGGAGCCATTTCCTCTGCTAAATATGTAGTGGAACATCTTCCCACACATCAGGTAGATAGTTTGAGAGGAATGCATGATACCCTCTTGCAGTCAACCGATCAGGCAACATGTAGGGGCCCAAACACCTGTCGCCCAATATTCTGGCCCAGACGTTGATACCAGAGCGAACTTGATATCCACGGTCGCAGGTGACGTTTGGGTTAACCCCACACCAATGGTGGCCATTATGCATATTGAAGACACCATCCGGAGTGAAGGCTGCTTCATCCGACTATATTAGAGTGTTCACAAGGTCATCATTGGCTTCCTGTTATTGTTGGAACCATTCACAGAATGACATCCACTGATGGTGGTCTGCAGGAAGCAAGTGTTGCATGAACGCATAATGATAGGGGTGCAGCCCATGCTTGTGCAGCATGTTAATGACTGTGTGTTGCTAGACACGCAGCTTTCTTGTTACGCTACATGTACTTCACTGAGGTTCTTGGTATATGACCTCCAGAATAGCTTCCTCAGTAGCTAGAGTGTGGCGAGTCCATGGACAACCTCTGTCACGCGATGGTGGAAGGAGAGAACCTGACTCGTGAAGGCGCAGCTCCAGACAACAAAACACATTTTTATCTGGATGGCGTCGACAATGCTATCTAGAAGCATATTCACGAGCGGCAACACCAGCCCAGTTATCAGATGCACCAAGGACCAGACTCATATCCACATATTCATCGCTTGTGTATGCCATTCGTCTGCCACATTGGTTTAGAGGTTTACAATGAGAAAATTCGATACGTGTATGCATGTACATTGGAGTCTGTCAGGCGCGCGTTACTCCGCTCGCAACTAGTCCCTGTCTGGTGGACAGCGAATACAGTATAAAAACGCCGTCAGTCCTGCGCACTGTTCCACCTAAAGTGCATCACCCCTCTGACAGATATTGTTCTGCATGATTCATCCCAACACCGCTAATTATGAAATATTCGGTTTCGAATTACACTGTTTCCTTAACGGTAATAGACGTGATGTTTCCACAGTCCCATCGATAGTATAATAACAATAACAATAATAATAATATATTGAAATACATACTAAACAGCATGCGGTTACCAGACTCAGTGTTGAAAGGTATAATTAGTGCGACCATGGTGATAACACATACAAATAGTAACTGAGTTTGAATAAGACATTACTGGCCATTAAAAGTGCTACACCAAGAACAAATTCAGATGATAAACTGGTATTCATTGGACAAACATATTATACTAGAACTGACATGTGATTACATTTTCACGCAATTTGGGAGCATAGATCCTGAGGAGTCAGTACCAAGAACAACCACCTCTGGCCGTAATAACGGCCTTGATACGCCTGGGCATTGAGTCAAACAGAGCTTGGATGGCCTGTACAGGTACAGCTGCCCATGCCGCTTCAACACGATACCACAGTTCATCAAGAGTAGTGATTGGCGTATTGTGACGAGCCAGTTGCTCGGCCACCATTGACCAGAAGTTTTTAATTGGTGAGAGATCTGGAGACTGTGTTGGCCAGGGCAACAGTCGAACATTTTCTGTATCCAGAAATGCCCGTACATGACCTGCAACAAGCGGTCGTGCATTATCCTGCTGAAATGTAGGGTTTCGCAGGGATCGAATGAAGGGTAGAGCCACGGGTCGTAACACATCTGAAATGTAACGTCCACTGTTCAAAGTGCCGCCAATGCGAACAAGAGGTGACCGAGACGTGTAACCAATGGCACCCCATACCATCACGTTGGGTGATACGCCAGTATGGCGATGATGTATACACGCTTCCAATGTGCATTCACCGCGATGTCGCCAAACACGGATGCGACCATCATGATGCTGTAAACAGAACCTTGATTCATCCGAAAAAATGGCCATTCGTGCAGCCAGGTTAGTCGTTGAGTACACCATCGCAAGCGCTCCTTCTGTGATGCAGCGTGAAGGGTAACCGCAGCCCTGGTCTCCGAGCTAATAGTCCATGCTGCTGCAAACGTCGTCGAACAGTTCGTACAGATGGATGTTGTCTTGCAATCGTCCCCATCTGTCGACTCAGGGATCGAGACGTGGCTGCACGATCCGTTACAGCCATGCGGATAAGATGCCTGTCATCTCAACTGCTAGTGATACGAGGCCGTTGGGATCCAGCAAGGCGTTCCATATTACCCTCCTGAACCCACCGATTCCGTATTCTGCTAACAGTCATTGGATCTCGACCAATGCGAGCAGTAATGTCGCGATACGATAAACAGCAATCACGATAGGCTACAATCCGACCTTTATCAAAGTAGAAAACGTGATGGTTCGCATTTCTCCTCCTTGCACGAGGCATCACAACAACGTTTCAGCAGGCAACGCCGGTCAACTGCTGTTTGTGTATGAGAAATCGGTTGGAAACTTTCCTCATGTCAGCACGTCGTAGGTGTCGCCACCGGCGCCAACCTTGTGTGAATGCTCTGAAAAGCTAATCATTTGCATATCACAGCATCTTCTTCCTGTCGGTTAACTTTCGCGTCTGTAGCACGTCACCTTCGTGGTGTAGCAATTTTAATGGCCATAGTGTATTTGCAAAGCACGTTGCTAGTCCTACTTGTAACGTAAGGCTCTAACAAAATGTAATGGGCCTGAACGAGGCAAGAATAATAGTTGGTACTAATCTATGGGACCATTGGAGGAGGGTACAAAGAAAACAGGTTTCACATCTAGTAGATGAAGCGGTGCGAATAAAGTCACTCCCACGACGTGGAAAGGGCTTCTTTCAAAGCTGACCAATCTTCCATTTCTACGATTGTTGTATGTAAGTGCAAATGTTTTCTAGAGGACGCGCTGCAGTCGCTGTTGACGATTAAGATGTCAGATACTGTACCACTCGGCCTAGTCTGCTCGTGCTGTTGTGGAAGAACTAAACAACAGGTTTGCAGGAAGGTGGTTCGGGCCCATAGTCCTCATTCCTGGCCCGCAAGGTCGCCCTATCTAACACAATTAAATTTCTTTTTGTGGGGATATCTAAAGGGTCGTGTTTATGTCACTGAACCCACATCCCCAGATGAACCAAAAAGACGCATCGAGGACGTATGTTGCTCCGTTACACGGGCGATGTTACATCTCGTCCACAGCTCCTTTAGAAGGCGCATTGCATTGTGCATTCAGGAACATGGATACACATTTGAACATCTCACTTCCGCCATAACATCCATCGCTCACCACACAGCCTGTGGTATCTGCACCTGACACTTTGAAGGGTTGTAGCTCCCAAACTGAAAGTTATAGGAATGTAATTAAAATTGACGTGTACCCAGTTGGTGTTACTGATTACAGTTCATGATAGAAACGACTGTTGTTCCATTTAAAAATTATATCTTTTTGCTGTAAATTTTGGGTAATAATACAATAAACTATGTTCAAAGCTCCGCAGACAGTGTAACGTTTCTTACGGTGACCTACCGCAAGAAATATTTCCGTCGCCTATTACTTTGTAAATTACAGAGGCAAACACATTTAATGAAATATACTATATAGAAATACGCTCCTATTGGAGCACAAAAAAATTATTTAAAAGACTCTGACTGAAAAGTGGGATACCAACTGCCTCAGTCTATCTTCCTCAGCACCTGTAAAAATTGTCCCAAAAACCTCGGCATGCAAACATATTCGCCCCTTTTTTTTATATATACAACTGACCTCATGCTCCCACGATCTGCCCTAACTGTAACTCATTCACACCCTCCAGTCCATCGCTGTAAATCGCTCATACCTATCCACTCCCAGATGCACATTCTCACTCACTCATTCAGTCCAACTCATTAGCTTTTTGTGTTTCTCTGTCACTGTCTCCTGTGTCACAACCACAGTCCCCTTCGTTCTCTCTTACTTATATAGTCTCCACTCACCGCCACTGTCTCTGTCTCTCTCTCTCTCTCTCTCTCTTGCTCTCTCTTAGTGCTAATAACTCATTATTTCCATCCTACTGCTGCTGTCTCTTCTCACTGTCATAAGTCTCTCTTCCTTGCTACCATTGTCATGAACTATGTCTTTGATTGCCACCAGCTCTCACCCACTTCCACTTTCTCTTTCCCATATTCCTCCCCCCCCCCCCCTACCCCACTCTCCCGTTATTGTCTGATTCATTATTTTCCTAGACTTGTTCTGTCAATGTCAATTATGTTCCATTGCCACCGTGTCTCTCTCTCTCTCTCTCTCTCTCTCACACTGTCTCTGTCTCCTTCACTCATCCCATAACACTACCAATGTCTACTGTCTTCCAGAATTTATTACTTTTCCGTCTCTTTGCCACTGTCATCATCTCTCTCAGCATAAAAAAGCACCGATATGATCGCATTCCAAAATTGTTGAAAAAATGTTTAAAGATGTTGAGGAAGGTAGAATGAAGCAGCTGGTACCCCATTTTTCAGTCAGAGTCTTTTAAACGAAGAGGAACATATTCGAATTCTTTGTGTTCCGATAGGAGCATTTTACAGCTGGTTCCCTTATTTTCCCTGATGCAGCGGTGCATGGAACTCATACGAAAAGAAATGTATCCGTCCGTAAAATTTAGATAGTTAACTTACGTGAAATTGAAATAACGGAACTCTAATTCAAACCTCAGACAGGAGTTTGCATGCAAAATATTTTGCCACCAGCCCTCACCTACTTCCGCTTTGTCTTTCCGTTTATTTCTCTCCCCCGCCCCTGTTACTGTCTGATTCATTCTTTTCCTAGCACTATTCTGTCACTGTTAATTATGTTCCACTGCCACTGTGTCTCTCTCTTTCTCTCACACTGTCTCTGTCTACTTCGCTCATTCCATAACACAACCGATGTCTACTGTTTTCCAGTATTTATTACTTTTCCGTCTCGGAATCCGCGGCTGGGTTTTTAGGGTGTGCCTTGACAACTTATAAGGATTTTGGATAACGGGGAGATGGCTCTTCTAGACAAATGTTTAGGGAAAATACTGTTGAAATTATTATTATTTGATTTCGCATCGTACCAGATTTTACATGAAGAAGTATGGTACCTTTGTATCTTGGAAACGAATAAATGTATAAAGAAAATTGTCAAGGTTATTCGAGATCAAGATCTGAGGAATACATAGCAAAAATTTCAGCCATTTCCTGTGCAGAGCCATCTTGGAATCCTCGTCTGGGTTTTGGTCTGCTGGTGACGGTGAAAATATAGGAAAAAACCCTTTTTGTGGGTTTTTTCAAGGAACTGCCCATGAACTAATGTTGCTTCCATAGGTACCACCAAGCCCACCGTATACGAAATCAAAAGAAAAAAGACCTAACCGATACACTCGTTTTGCCTAATCAGGTGGAAGTGTGTAGTATTCATCTTTTGACCTTGTACTGTAGGATATTGATATTAATACGATCCTTCTGTCACGCATACAAACAATCCCTAGCCCCAAAGGCTATGCAGAAAACTTGACCCTAACTTTTTATTACCAACAGACCCAAGGTATGAGCAACGGAAAATCTCGTTTTTATGGGCTGCATTTTGGAACGTATTAGACATGCATACCGATATACAGGTTGTACCATTTTAATCCATAATGTGGAATAACTCGAGACAGGGATGAGATACAACAAAATGTTTTAGATACAAGCAGTAGCTACTAACGGCCGTGACCCTGAATATGATTTTCAAGGTGATTCGGAGCTTAAATCGAATTCCTTAAAAGGGATCCCTAATACTTGATTTATGATCCGAAATTTTACGAATAAAATGATACTACATTCAAGGTCATGGCAATGTTCAATGAAGGTCAAATAAACAAATATGTTTTTAGTGCCGCGCGGTCTTAGCTGAGCGGTCTAAGGCGCTGCAGTCAGGGACTGTGCGGCTGGTCCCGGCGAAGGTTTGTGTCCTCCCTCGGGCATGGGTGTGTGTGTTTGTCCTTAGGATAATTAGGTTAAGTAGTGTGTAAGATTAGGTACTGATAACCTTAGCAGCCAAGTCCCATAAGATTTCACACACATTTGAACATTTTTTATATGTTTTTAGTTCTAGCAGGGATCAACTCCGTATAGAGGAGGAATACAGCAAAATATAATGTTAGATACGAATTAGAAGGGCCATAAAAGGTCATTTACAATCAGCAATAATCATGATCTGAAAGGCAATTATCGAAGTTCATTAGAAGGTTGAGTTTCGTTTCATGGAAACCCGTATTCATGACTTCGGTTTTGGAAAGTGCGAAGTATTAATTAACATGTTTATTGGCAAGAATAAATCCATCTCAACTACAAACGTTATTTTGACATTTGCAGGACAGAACAGACATAAATAAAGAATGGATCATGGATTTACAAGTCATTGAGTGAATCCCCTCGCCTCTCAGTGCTCGGCGTGCTTGATTTAAAGAGTTCTCGTGGCTTTCACTTTTTACCTGGTAATTTACCACTGAGTGTGTTCTCAACGTGACCACCATTTGCTGTGTCCCTTGTCTGTTCCCTGTTCCGAATTAACCCCTACTACAACTAAAACATATTTACTTATTTGACCTTCCTTGAACCCAAATAGTGTATCATTTCATACGTAAAAATTGCCGCTCTTTTCAAATCTTAAATAAAATATTAGGGTTCTCACTAAAAAAATCACTTTAACCTCCAGATCTTCTTGAAAATTACGTTCAAAATCATGGCCATTAGTAACAATGCGTGACCCTCTTTGCCACTTGCAACTTTTATCTCAAATGGCTTGCTGTATCTTATTTCTATCCCGAGCTATTCCCCGCTATGGTCCACCTTGTATGTTGCACAGGGCATAAATTGCAGGAACCTCCAGATGATACTACACTTGGGCAAGCCTTAAAAATGTTTTCAAGTAGTGTGAATTACAGGATCAAAAAGTACCACCTGATAAAATGATAGCAGAACAGGAGATGTTGTAGCTTGCTAAAGACTTTGAAATTCCGAAACCTAAAAAGCCACCAGATGAAACAAAACGTTGGCAAGATCTGAATTGGTTAGTGAAAGATGTAGATAATAAAAGGCCTGGGGCAGGTTGTCTATTTATTGTAGTGTACTGTATGACTTTGCTTAGGAACTGTTTATTTTCAATTGAATACTTATTGTTTAATTATGAAGAAAGGGCCATGTAATGTGAGAAACCTGTGAACTCTGTGATTAATTATGATCATGGTAGCCTAACGAAAGTGCAAAGAACTCCACAAGATAATAATTTATTTCTAATATACCTAAAAATCAGAAAGGTCTTATGTTTGCAGTATGTGGTTTACTTAAAGATACATGTCCTCAGATGAGGATTGTTAATCCTCAGGGGACATGCACTCTTTGCATTGCCAAGTGTCTGACGAGCACGAGGTACCTCAGTCGTTGCCAGCACTACTTCCATTTCTTTTCGTGTTGTCAACCTTCCTCTTCATCATTCAGAACTTTTGCTATCTTCTTTCCTTCGTCTCTATCATAGTAAACTAAAAAGTGTAGAAATAATGTAAGATACTGTGTATTGTTTGTGGACAAGTAAATGAAAAATTGGGTACACTAGAAAATGATCAAGAATAATGAAAGTATTGTGGATATTGTAAAGAGAGAATGTAATGGAAAAGTAAATGAAAAAAATATGGATGAGAAAAGGTAAGAATTCTGAAAACAAGGTAAATGAAATGCAATTATTTTTTTAAAAAAGAAGGGAGAAATATGATGTTGAAAAACTGTGTGTGTTAAAAACTGAGGAGATGAACCTATCTGATGTGTGTAAAATAAATGTGAGATGTATGTGTCTAGTGCCATAAAAGGTTGGCAGAAAGCACTTGCAATAGGATTTAAAGTTATTGTTCTGATCTTGACATATTTGATAACCTAAATGTGTAATTAAACTGAATATTGACTTTAAAGAAATATTACTGAGTAAGAAAGTGGGGAGAAAAACCACAAATTTGAGACTGTCAAATAACAACTGAACATTGTCATTATACCAAAAATGTCATTTACAATTTTTTGGTTAATGATGTGTATATTACCGGATTTTGTCATGGTGTAAAGAAAAATTTAATATTACCAGTGTCTAATTGCTGTTTCAAAGTTGCATGTTTCATGTTTTACACAGTTAATGCAAATTGTACCAAAGATGCGATGAAATGAAAAAAAAAACCTGGTGATGATGACAATAAACTGCTCAAAAATAAGTTGTTGGACAGCAAAACCAGACAAAAGAATAAAAATGCTGTGGTCCTGAAGTTGAGGACTACCAAATATGCTATGTGAGCAGTAGCCAAAGAACTTGCCACTGTGGGGCAAGGAGCTGATAAGTGATCATGAACTGCCTAACCTAGAGGATGGGGCAGTGTGACAAATTAAAAAGGTGTCCTTTTTGGTATTTTCACTCTAAAGTGTGTTTATATGTCTAAAATTTCACGTACAAAGACTGCCAAACCAATAATGTGCAGAATGTGTAACTTGAACTGCTAGTGTTAAGGCAAGCAGTGAAGTGAGTTAGGTTTTTGATCAATGTGTTATGGACTGACTATTCTTATTGAAGTCAGTGAAAAGTTACTAAAAATGTATATGGAATCTTTTTTAAATAGTTATAGATGTTTTGAGATTAAGTTTTCTGGTGTAACTTAAAAATTGGACTATCTTGTTTTAAAACACAGCAGTGATAATTGAAGATAGGTTCTGAATATGTTAGTGTGTTGTGTGCAACAAACACTTTGGACTGCTATTAATGAAGAGCAGCTTTAAAAAAATAATTTTGAAAAAAAAGTCTTGAAAAGTTACTTTTATATTTAAAGAATCATTTGGAAAATGTTATCATAGCTGTTTTCTGTAAATATTTGTACATATGTGGATGCAAAATGAATCTTTAAATATTTTATTAATTGCTGAACCTTGTAAAATGTACTATGATCATTAATATGCTTGTGTGTCTGTGAATATTTACTTTCTTTGAAAATATTGAAAGACAAATTTGTTTTTTTTTATGCTAAAATGTTCTGTGCATGTATTATTTTTTATTTTATTTGAGATGCCATACCTATTCTACTAATATGTAAATTAGTTTGTGTACTGTTTGTCTGTTATTCGAACTGTATGTGTATGAAATGAACATGCTTAAAGATATCTTGTGTAATCATGAAAATTAGTTTCCTTAAACCAGTCTGAAAATGAAAATTACTGTAAATGTCTTAGTTTAGAAAATGTTTTGGAAGAACTGTATGAAATTTCTTAGTGTATATACTGTATGTTTGTAATATGTGTATTTTTTCTCACAAATGAAGTTGGATGGAATAATTTTTTTTTTGTAGCCAACACCACTTAGGTGTCATAGATGTTTCCTTGAAGTGTCCCTTATGGGAAACTTCAACGAAACATGGGGCATGTGTAACATCATAGCTCTAATACTGATTTATTTTGCCTTTTGTTTTATTTCATGTTACATCGTTGAGCTTCTGTAAATGTGTTTGATTGAATAGATAACACAAAACTGTATACTCCTTTCTTTGTAAAAACCTTGATGGCATGATTTGATTCTAGGCAATGTAGTATATCTGTCGTTTAAATTCTTTGTCTCATTTGGAGGGAGACAAAACTTACTGTATATAATTGTAATTTTGTTTAAATAATTTTTATAGAAATGTTAATATGTGCAAAGGTTCTGTTTTATTTAAAATGTTTGTTTGTTGTTATGTAAAGTGCTAACCTTCACTTAGGGTTCTTAGTCATTCTGTATATAAAAGGTGTTGTGGTTCCCCTCGGGAACAGAACTATGTAGCGCGCACAAATTGTGGTTGGCCTAGGAAGAAAAGTTGGAACCAAGAGTCAGTCGGGGACGAGCTACCAAACTGTGAACTGCCCATGTAAAAGTTGTGTATTGTGCTGGTTCCGAGAAAGGCTTTTCCTGACGCTTTCCAATGCCTCCAATGGATGGATGAAGAGCTGGAAATTTTCTGAAATTGGTATCTGCCATCGCCACCAAGAAATGACAGAGTGCAGTAATCCTACCTGCAAATCCACTTACTAACATGCAATCGCCACCACATTGCGCAATCACTATAACAGAACGCTATAATAATGTACAGTGAAGGATCAGCTTATTGGATGTGTTAGTGTGCTCAAATATAAGGTAATTTATAACTAAATTTATGTACCTACCTTGGTTTTTTTCCTTATCATAACACCTCTCAGGTTCCTCTCCATTTGAACTAAAGTGATTACCGAGTGTCCTTACTGAAAGAACATTAAAGCCTAGTGTTTTTACTAATTAATGCCTCTTGAACATAGTAAAAAGAAAGTTAGTTAATGTGGCAAGAGAGTAAAGTAAAGTAAATGATGCTTGCTGAAAATAATTTTCCTATTAAAACTGCTTATTAATATGCTGTTGCCAACTTCAAAATTAAAAGTCCTTAAGACTGAAGCTTATGAAGTTGTGCTTAGTAAATGATCACATTGTTGCCTGTTGTAAATGGCAGAAGGGAAGTCAGTATCTTACAAATATATTAATTTTGTGTCTCACTGTAGTAAAAGTGGAAAACTGCAATTGTGGATAGTTATATACTCTTGCTTACTAAGCATGTGTTTCTTTTGTGTATTGAAAGTGCATATTACTAGTGTAATAGGATCCATAGGTTATCCTTTATGCTCATGATAAATAACAATTAATAGAATGACCACTATCTATGAAAACAGTAACTCCTTTTAAAAGACAGTGAGAAGTAATTTGTTAGTGAAATATATTTAACTTTCATTCTAAATAGAAAAGTAATTAGCTGAGGGAAACTTAACCTATGACCAGTTCATAATTTTGCAGTAAACTGCATTTACAATTATTTGGCCGATAGGAAAATGTTTGAAAGGTAATACTGAACTTATGTCCGATTTATGATTCTACAGTGAATATTAATAGTAATGTTGTAAAGAACATTTAGTTTGAATAAGCCCTGAAAGTAATAATATGTATTGTTATCTGTTATATTTATGTAAATAGTTTGTTCTTCTCTAGCTGTTAGTTCTAACCTTAACGTTAACATATGCAGGTGTCAGAGTTCATTGCACTCGCGTGTGGCAAAATTTAGGTTGTGTGTGTCCGTTAAAGTTACTCATATTTATTTTCTTGAACAAGAATGTCAATTATTCTCTTGCCTAATTAGGCTGACGACCGTTTTCTTTATTCTTTGAACAGTGTAGATTCATAAAATATTGTTTGTTTCTGCCGGCCTGAGTGGCCGTGCAGTTCTAGACGTTACAGTCTGGAACCAAGCGACCGCTACGGTCGCAGGTTCGAATCCTACCTCGGGCATGGATGTGTGTGATGTCCTTCGGTTAGTTAGGTTTAATTAGTTCTAAGTTCTAGGCGACTGATGACCTCAGTAGTTAAGTCGCATAGTGCTCAGAGCCATTGTTTGTTTCTGACTTTCACTTCCGATAAGCCACCTCCGATAGGCACAACACGGTTAACATAACAAAATTCCTCTCAGAGGGTAACACTGCTCTGTTGCGTTATACCATAATTGCTTTAACAAGGTAGTTTTATTTCACGACCTGCCTTCAGCTTTAAGGTTATGGTATAGTAGTAGCGGCCAGGAGTGTTATATCCCCAATTATATTCAGTACTTCTTCATTACATCTACATCTCCATAGATATTCTGCAAGCCAGTGTACAGTGCGTGGCAGAGGTTACCCTGTACTATTATTAACCATTCCCTTTCCTGTTCCACTCGCAAAAGGTGCGAGGGAAAAGCGAGTGTCCGTATGCCTCTGCATGATCTCTAAGTTCTCGTATCTTATCTTCGTGGTCCTTACGCGCAATGTATGTTGGGGGTAGCTGTCTTTAAATTTACTCTATAACGTTCTTCGAAAGCAACTTCACCGTCTCCCCAGGTATTCAAATTGGACTTCCCGAACCATCTCCATAACATTTGCATCTTGTTTGAACCTACCGATAACAGTAATCATCTTCTTAATTCCGTGCTTGCTAAGATTATTGGATGAGGAGTTCCACCTTATGCAAAAAAACTGTCTTGCGTAAGGCGGAATTCCTCATTCAATTACAGGTAACACATCTAACAGCCGGCCCTGAATTGGTTCATTGTCAGTCTTTAATCCGACATAGTACGGATCACAAACTCTCGAGCAGTTCTCAAGAATAGGTCGCACTACCGCCCTACACCTACAGCTACACTATACTCCACAAGCCACCTAATGGTGTGTTGCGGAGGTTACTTTTGTACCGCTAACTGAGAGTAACAATCCTGCTCCTCTCGCGAATAACAAGTGGGAAGAGTGATTGTCGGTGAGCGTCTGTTTAGGCTCTAATTTCTCGGATTTTTTCCTTATGGTCATTACGCGAGACTTATGGGTGTGGGGGGGGGGGGAGGTAAATCCTATATATAGTCTCCTTTACAGATGGACCACACTTTCCTAAAATTCTCCCAATAAACCCAAATCCATCATTCGTCTTTCCTACCACAAAACTCACAAGCTCGTTTCATTTCATGTTGCTGTACAACGTTACGCCGAGTTGTTTAACCTAAATGACTGTGTCAAACAGGACATTAGTAATACTGTATCCGAACATTATTGAGAGTTGGCAATACTCTGTTAGGATGTAAAGGTTGGCTACAGCGCGCATACACAAGCTCTGGAATCTAAGATATTGTTGTCGCGCCTCGCAGCGCACGGATTAACTAGTGGCAGTTTGGAAGCCAGTGTAGGAATCCGCCTGCTGTGGTGCGCACGTGTGTTGGGCTAGGCGTCGTCGCCGAGCTGCCGTACTGCCGTGTCCGCTAGCAGCGACACAGGATTTGGTATTGAGTTGATATTTTTTATAATTTGCAGCACGCTTATTAATTTAAAAAAAGGGTATGTGTATGTGCGTAGCAGCAGCCGGTAATTTTGAGAATGATAGGAGTTGAATTCTTAAGGGAAACCATTGTTAGATTAAATATTGATTTTTGTCATTGATTTCCTTTGTAATTGTCAGGGAATTGTTCCACTATGTATTCAATTGAGAAGTATTTCAGTCTGTCTCAAGAGTTTGATTAATTTGTAATATTGCTTTAATGCCACTGGAGACAGATTTACAAACGAAGCGGTTGTTCAAAGCGTTTCTAGCGTTTTGTTGATTGACTGAGAAAGAATCGCTTTCAGAATATAGTTTTTTGTTTGGGTTATCATTTATCGAGTTTAGATTTGACCAAACCCTTTCTCTTGAATTATATGTAGTTGTAGTAAGCAGCAGCAGCCGCAGCAACAGCAGGAGCCGCCATACAGAACATGCATTGCACTCAGCATGAATAATAGGTTATTTTATGTTTTTGTTAAATAATGGAATGCAGCAGATCAAGCAGTGGCAGCAGAAAGACCAAGTAAGTTATTTGTTGGGCACAGGACCAATAAAAAAAAAAGTTTAGGCGATCTCTGTAATAGTAAAGTTAACAAGAGCACAAGCACAAGATTTTTAGTAGAAAACACAAGATAAGAAGATAGAGCTCGCAACTTTCATCTGTCGACATGCCTGCCAGGATACGTTTTTTTTTTTGGATGAGTCGTAGTTAGATATGCTTCGTCTTTCTACTGCCAACTGCAAGCTTACGCAACAGTAATCATTACTGGAGGCACAGCATTTTGATCGCTTGCACACTGCTTTGTAGTAACACAAAATTTTATTTCAGCAGTTTTGTCTTTGAATTTGTTGGTGCATTGTGTAGTAGTTAACTGAACAGTGGAATTTTTAGGTTAGCGGTGTATTTTAGTGACATGTTTTCGTCCGTATTGCGACAATGAGGACGCGACCATAAAAGAAAATGGAAAATAATGGAGATGCTACTGCAGCGTGAACGTAGATACTGTTGCGAACATGAAAGTAGGAGCGGTTTCAAACGCACTTTCCGAAAATTCGGAACAGAGAGTAGAAAATTCTTTTGAGAATATTGAGATCCGGGAATTTTCGAACAATACTACGGAGAATCGGAATGTAGGCGATCGTTTGCCAACAATGCATGATGAACAACTGTGTGCTACAGGCAACTTAGCACATGACAGTACACTGACGCAAACCGAACTCATTATGAGAAATTCCAGCGTTGCTTCCGCCCCAAAAGTGCAGAGTAATTTTGTTTTCCCCACTTTCGGTGGAAATTCAGGTCTGGTTGCCACTCCGATAGAGCGGAGTAATTTTACGTTTCCTTCCGTTAGTTGAAATGCAGGTACTGCTTCTGCTTTAACAGAGAAGAGTAACGTTGAACTCCCTGCCCCCAGTAATGATGTTTTACAATTATTATTGAGTAAACTCACTGAATTTAATGACAGACAGGAGAGTAAACTCACTGAATTTAATGACAGACAGGAGAGTAAACTCACCGAATTTAATGACAGACAGGAGAGTAAACTCATTGAATTTAACAACGATAATGCAAAGAATTTCAAATCACTTCAGAACGAAATTAACGAGAATCTCACATTGTTTCAGGGTGAGGTGAATGACAATTTAAACAGTAAATTTGAAGAAATGACCAGTCAGTTGAAAAGTCAGCTATGTGAAGAATTCAAATCAGATATTAATAATCTTGTATCCCGACTTGATCACGTACAAAATGTTGATATTGTTGAAGTGAAACGACAGACGTCACAACAAGAACTGCAAGTAGAGGAATTAGCGAAAAATGTTGAGTCATTGCAATTACAGACCACCAATGAAGTTTCAAAGATAGAAACTCAATTAACGACAGTAGCTAAACAGGTAGATGAATTATCCATGAAAGTGACGGAACTGAGCAGCGGGTTAGATACGAGGTCAGATGACACTCAGCCGGTACCGATCGCGGATACCGAAGAATTTCAGTCAGGGCAGATGACAATTAATCAGCAAAACAAACGTGACGTAAAAAATATACAGGAACAGCTTGCCAGCATCGAAGAAAAGATCGATCGCAGCAATGACACTGGTAGATCCGATAATTACCAAATTGGTAACTACAATGAGCGCGTTAATTATGGAAATGCCGACCACTTTTCTCGTGGATATGACACGTTTGCGGGACGTAATGAAGGAAACGTGAGTCATGATGTAAAAGAAAACTCCCTCGCGAAGAAAAATGACGAGTTTGACTATAGGCATTTTCTCACAGTTAGGAAATTTAAAATTTTTCGGAGTGCTAGTCACGAAATCCACCCTCGAGAGTGGTTACAACAATTTGACTATTCTTTACCACCAACATGGCCAATTGGCCACAAACTGGAATTCTTTTGCAGTTATCTTGAAGGAGAGCCTGCAACAAGAATGCGCTCAATAGTACGTGAATGTCACACATATGGCGATTTTTATCACGCATTCTTATCTGCTTACTGGTCAGAGACTACACAAGATCGCGTAAAACATTACAGCATTATGATGCAAAGTTATGAGCAGTCGAAATTTTCAACTCCAGTGCAATATTTTGAAAACATGATGCGCATGAACAGATATTTAACGAATCCGTACAGTCAGTCGGAATTAATTCGCATCTGTTTGACAAAACTGCCGATCAGATTACGCCACATAATTTTGGCAGGTAGGTGAAAAGATGACTTGGAGACATTCCAAGCTCTTTTGCAAGAATTATAATTTGACAACTATGAAAACGCACAAAGAGATAATAGTAATCAGTATTGGGAAAATACTAATCCGCGGCGTGACCGTAAACGCGTATGGAACTCGGACGAACCTCACGCGTACAGGGCGGAAGAAGATAGGCGCGATATGCGGCATCAACCGTATAACACAGATCATAGACGCCAGAGATATGATTTTTATGATCATAGGAACTCTCAGTACAGTAATAGAGATAGCGGACCGGACTACAAACGAACCGTTTGCAGCGGCGGAAAACCGACACACACATTATGTTAACTTTGTTGGACTGCAGGACATTAGACACACATTATTACAAGAAAATGATAACAGCGAAACTATGTATGCTCATCCAGTTATAAAAATCTCGGTAGGAAATATTCTACTTTCAGCTGTACTTGATTCTGGCAGCCCTGTGAATGTAATTAGCGAGACAATGTTTAAGAAGTGTGAACAGGCATCTGTTTGTCCAACCTTGCCATTATTAAAGACCAAATTAATGGAAGTCATTCAAGGAAAGAGTGTAGAAGTACGCAATGAGACTGCTTTAATTTTCAGGTGTCAAGGACACGAGTTTTCTGCAAATTTCTTAGTAGTCCCTCTTTCATCAACAGAAATGATTTTGGGTGTGGAATTCCTACGTGAATATAAAGCAATGTTAAACTTTTGTAATGCTGAAGTCATGTTATGAGTAAATCAAATGCTAGTTAGGCTTAAATTTCAAGGATGGTTAACAAAGGAGGATGAGGAAGTGTCTTATCTGCATTTTCTCTTTCCGCTTGACGCACAACAATCAATGAATTTGTCTAATAGTTGCACAGATAACATCACTACGTTTTACTGTGAAACAGAACAACCCATTAGTAAGGAACAATTAATTAAAAGGAAAGTTTACCGAGACGAAGTAGATCCTAATGCAGGCACTGATGAGTTATTTGAAATATTACAAACAAATTGGGAAGTTTTTTCTCAAAAGACAGGAACAATACGCAACTTTCTTTATG